>NC_134484.1:311784128-312084128 GCF_040206685.1 Ascaphus truei | reverse complement strand
TTAGATTCTAAGGTAGCCAGCAAACTTAATAAACAGGGAAAAAATCATAAGGCAAACCCAACAAGTACAAAAAATCCAAGAAAAAAGGTGGGGGAAACAAGTCCATTCTCAAAGCCACTAAAGATAGTGAACACACTACACATATAGTCTCTTTTTCGGAGAGTGACTTTTATCCATCATCTGGGGAAGATAATGCTGTATCCAGCAAGATGGCTAACTCTAACAGAGCGGACGGTTACAAGCCCTCAAAAAACGGGGAAAGACAAGAAGAGGCAAGAGAAAGAACCCAAATTGGGATGCCAGCAAAGAGATTGAAACTTTAGATATAACTAACAGCAATGTCATTAACATCTCTAAACATGTTTTTCCCAAGCAGAACTGTCCGTCCTCCATCTTGGACTATCTTTTGCACCGAATACACAATTTAATTTGTTTTCCACCATGGTTGATGTGTACAAATTTACTCGGAAATTAACCCTTAAGCGTTTTTTTTCTTCCAAAATTGACAATATGAGCAATTACAATCAAAGGAATACAGGCATACCCCGGTTTAAGTACACTCACTTTAAGTACACTCGCGAGTAAGTACATCTCGCTCAATAGGCAAACGGCAGCTCACGCATGCGCCAGTCAGCACGTCCTGAACAGCAATACCGGCTCCCTACCTGCACCGAAGGTGTGCGCAAGCGGGGAGGCTATAGAGCCTGTTACAAATACGTTATTTACATCAGTTCTGTACGTATATAACGATTGCAGTACAGTACATGCATCGATAAGTGGAAAAAAGGTGGTGCTTCACTTTAAGTACATTTTCGCTTTACTTACTGCACCGACACACTTTATTCGAGCAAATACCCAGTATGTACCTGGCAGATACCTGGAATGCGCCGCTCCTCACCTCTGACAAGCCCCGTTGTGTTTGCCTTCCCAGCCTGGGTTCATGCCTGGCTGACGGGCGGCTGATCTGTTAAATGATAATGATTAGGATTTAATAGGCTGCAATGCTTCGCGTGTCTACCAGATGGCATAAATTCATGAATTGTAATGCAGTATATATATATATATACTGTGCAGTATTGCAGCCAGCGGGAATAAAATGCTTCAATCCCTGCTTGGAAAATACCTCAATGCACTCGGGCAGAAAACAGTCACAAACCTCAATACACCCGGGTATACCCGAATTCGTGGGACTAGCCCAGCTCGAATAAAGTGTGTCGCCAGTGTACATGCTCCGGTCCCATTGCGTACGTTAATGTGGGGTATGCCTGTACTATGTTACCTGTATTTGATGTTAACACTATTGCTTCTATCCCCTTAGGTTTTCAAGATCATTGCCACCAGTAGGATTTGACGGATCTCTTCAACGAAAATAACACTATAGATGAATCTATAGATTTCCTGAGGAGTATTAATTCAGGAATTAAGAAAAAATCTATATTTTTCCATACATACATGAAAGGGCAATATATAGATACCTTTCAGAAACAAGTTGAAAGAGATCTGTTACTCCTTGCTAAGGGGATAAGAGATACTGTAAGGGAACTAGAACACATGGATTTCAGCTAGACAATTTGACCTTAGATCAGAGGGCAGCTATTCGATCTCTCTCAGATAATGATTCTATTCCCATTAGAAAAGCAGATAAAGGGGGTGCTACTGTGGTTCTCGACAGAGACTATTATGTGCTGGAGGCTCAGAGGCAACTTGAAGATCCAGAGTCCTATGAAGTCCTAGATGGAGATCCAACCCCTCAGTTCCGTAGGGAATTTATCGATTTGATGGATGAAGGTGAGATTTTACTAGTGCTTACACCTTCCGAATGAGATTTCCTCATCACTCCAGATCCCATCACACCCATATTTCATCACCTCCCCAAAATTCACAAAACACTCACGGCACCCCCGGGTAGACCCATTATTTCCAGTATTGGTTCCCTGGGTGAACACCTTTCTCAATACATAAACCACTTTTTGCAACCCTTAGTACACTTTTTACCTTCACACCTTATTGACACCAAACACGTTTTATCACTCTTGGCACCTTTCACTTGGCACACATCCTACATCTGGGTCACCCTAGATGTAGCTTCTCTTAACAACATGATTCATCACGATCACAGCCTCACAGCAGTTGAATTCTTCCTCAACTTGCACTCTTCTCTTTCCCCTGCACACACAGCTTTCCTACTAGACAGGTTTTCACTAACACATAATTATTTTCTTTTTGATCACCAGTATTATCTCCAAACACGTGGGACCGCTATGGGGACTTCGTTTGCCCACTCCTACGCCAACCTCTTTATGGGTTGGTGGGAGATGTCCCATGTGTTTGGAGATTCTAACCCCCTTAGGCATCATATAGCGTTTTACAAGCGTTATATTGATGACCTTTTGATGGTCTGGAGTGGTGAGGAAGATGATCTCATTAAATTCTTTGAGTATCTGGCAGGCAATAAACTTAATCTCAGATTCACACATATTTATGATATGCAACATATACAATTTTTGGATCTCAATCTCTATATAGATATTGAGAATAAAATACAATCTGACATTTTTAGAAAAGAGAATGCCAGAAACTCATTGTTACACGCTAAAAGCTGTCATTCCCGCCATCTGATCAAAGGAATCCCAAGGGCACAGTTCCTGCGTTTATGCCGGAACTGTTCCTCAACGGAGGACTTTGTTCGCAGGGCGGATGAGATGAGGGGGAGATTTCTGTCAAGAGGATACACAGGTATGGATCTTGATCAGGCTTTTGATCTAGCTCTCTCTACCGATAGAGAGTCTTTGATCAACATGGATTAGAGCCAATCCAGACAAAAATGTCCTGTGAAGAACACTGATGCACCCTACTTCATCACGGGATACAGTGAGCAAGCAGGGGCAATAAAATCCATTATTTGGAAACATTGGGGTACATTATCTCTTGATCCCTTGATCTATAATATGGTGTGCTCTGGCCATCGTGTGGTATTCCGCAAAGCAGCTACGTTAGGGAATACATTATCACCCAGTATGTTACAGCCAAAGAAGTCAACTGGCAACCTGTTTTCTTTGTTTCTTAAATTATTAGGCTCATACAAGTGTGGACGATGTAAAATTTGTCCTAACATGACTAAATCCACACATTTTTCCAACCGAGATGAGACACGCAGGTACAAAATCAAATCATTCATCACATGTCAAACAGAATGTGTCGTGTATCTATTGATATGTAAATGCAGCAAACAGTATGTAGGCCTCACTAGTAGAATCCTTAAGATTCGTATTCTGGAGCATTTGAGGCTGATACGTAATAAGGATATGCTGCATCCAGTATCAATACACTTCAACACCTGTCCATTGGGTTCAGTGGGATCATTATAGTGTATAGCACTTGAACATATCCCATTACCCCCACGGGGAGGGGATCAGATCAAACTCTTGCACCAGCGAGAAGCACACTGGATCTTTACGCTAAAAACACTGCAACCCAATGGACTGAACGTTGAATGGGACCTGCGTTGTTTCCTTTGACATCTGTACATTATACGACTCTGTTTTATTATTCAAGATTATGCAATTAGATTAAATCATTGATTATATTTATTAATGTATTTTTTGTATTTGCAGTTTTAATGTATTTTTTGCTCTGCCCTTGCAGTCACCCCTTCTCTTCCCTCCCTATTCACCATTGCCCTCGCCCCCCCCCCCCTTCCCTGTTCCCCTGCTATTCTTGGACAATATATATATATATATATATATTTTGAATCAGTTAAGTTATTCTCTATGTGCTATATGAATATGAATATATATATCAAGGAGAAAAGGAATCCCTAGGTGATGCACTCTATTCAACTAATCCAAAATAATACATCTTTAATCACAAATATGCAAACATAAAAATAGTTAAAACCTAATAGGGTGCGCTTGTAAGAGATCAAATACGCAGTATCTCTATTGTCAAATGGCTAGGTATAATTAACCCTAATCAGCCAAATATGTTTGGTGAATCTTACTAATGTAAGATGTGAAATAACACCCAAAGCGTAGGCACAGTTAAGTATATATAGCAAAGAAAAATCCAGATGGGGCTAAGTCTAGAGGTAACTCAATAGTAAAGCTGTATAGTGTAACAGTTTTACTTGGTTATACTGTGTGATAATTTGTATGAGGTATATCACTGTATGAGAGTTTACCAGTTAATAAGCAGCTAACAGAGGGTGTGATGGAAAACATCCCCCTGTGTACCGATTATCTGGGATAAGTGGCAGTGTCAGTAATATCCCAACAAAGTAGGGCAGTGAGAATAGACCAGTAGAGTCCTTATATAAATATGTCACAAAGGATCTACTCACAAAGCCTTGTCTAGGCTGTGTATATTTAAACCCGCATTCACTCGCGGTCACTGCACGGTCCCAGATGGAAACATAAGCCTCTCAAATCATTCTCTAGCTAGTGGGATCCACATCTGTGGCCCACATCATAATTAAACTTTGCTAAAACTTGGCACACTGCACTTATCCCAGATAATCGGTACACAGGGGGGGTGTTTTCCATCACACCCTCTGTTAGCTGCTTATTATCTGGTAAACTCTCATACAGTGATATACCTCATACAAGTTATCACACAGTATAACCAAGTACAACTGTTACACTATACAGCTTTACTATTGAGTTACCTCTAGACTTAGCCCCATCTGGGTTTTTCTTTGCTATATATACTTAACTGTGCCTACGCTTTGGGTGTTATTTCACATCTTACATTAGTAAGATTCACCCAACATATTTGGCTGATTAGGGTTAATTAAACCTAGCCATTTGACAATAGAGATACTGCGTATTTGATCTCTTACAAGCGCACCCTATTAGGTTTAAACTATTTTTATGTTTGCATATTTGTGATTAAAGATTTATTATTTTGGATTAGTTGAATAGAGTGCATCACCTAGGGATTCCTTTTCTCCTTGATATATATATATATATATATATATATATATATATATATATATATATATATATATATATATATATATATATATATATATATATATATATATATATATATATATATATATATATATATAAGCAACTGTAAATATTCCTGTATATTCATTTGCATGTCTTAGACAGGTCTGCAACCCTGTCTTTCACCATTATCACCCAGCAAACAGCACTTCCACTGCAGCAAGGGTTTCTGGGAAATGACATGCAAATGAGCACACAGTGCCACCTTTTATCTCATGCTCACGTTACATGAACAACCCTTAATCAATGCATGCTGCTTTAAACACAGCTTTTAAGCAAGGACTTGGGAGATGCAAAGTCAGTTAACCCACTCACAGACATGTTTCAACCTTGATGGGTATCATCAGTGTGAGGTTGGCTTGCTGACATTTGCTCAAATGAGATAAGAGTAGGTAATCACCACGACTATTAAGGTTATGGTGGGTAAAAAAAGTGACTAAAACCCTCCACAGTAAAGCATAAAGCAACTGTAAATATTCCTGTATATTCATTTGCATGTCTTAGACAGGTCTGCAACCCTGTCTTTCACCATTATCACCCAGCAAACAGCACTTCCACTGCAGCAAGGGTTTCTGGGAAATGACATGCAAAGGGTTGTTCATGTAATGTGAGCATGAGATAAAAGGTGGCACTGTGTGCTCATTTGCATGTCATTTCCCAGAAACCCTTGCTGCAGTGGAAGTGCTGTTTGCTGGGTGATAATGGTGAAAGACAGGGTTGCAGACCTGTCTAAGACATGCAAATGAATATACAGGAATATTTACAGTTGCTTTTTGCTTTACTGTGGAGGGTTTTAGTCACTTTTTTTACCCACCATAACCTTAATAGTCGTGGTATATATATATATATATATATATATATATATATATATATATATATATATATATATATATATATATATATATATATATATATATATATATATATATATATATATATATATATATATATATATATATATACATGTTCTGATCCCTGATAGCACCGTTCCAGTTAGTGATTATTTGTAGCTGAGCAGGGAATTCCTCTCCTTTTCTCTTCAACTATATGAATATGACACTGAGATATAGCTGATACAGTTACCCTAATAAATTGTGCTTATAGTTTATTATATTTTTCCTAATACAGTCCAAGATGTCAGAATTTTGGTTAAATGTTGCAAAGGTTGCTTTTTCTATATCCCTGACAATACTTTACTACAACACAACATATCTGGAATTTTGAGTAATATAATTATGTGTGAACTAATGTCTGAAGATATATTGAGTCTAATGAATAAGATTTGATGTTTGCTGTATATTGAAATAAAGTCATGTATATCAGGGGTTAATATGCCAGTCCGTTTTCACTGGCTTTATTACTTTAAATGTGCAGGCTCAGACCACGTCTTCCCACTCCAAGATGAAGCGCTGTTCCATAGCGTGAAACGCTTTGAGGGGGAGATCGTGGTGTAGCCGTGTGTTTGTGAGGCTTCAATAAAGTTTTTTCTACGAACTCGGAAGTACCTTTGATGTTTGTCACTGGCTGTGGCGCCGGAACTCCTTTCTTCCATGTCCCATCTATAGAAGGCTGCACGTCAGGCACTGGAGCCCAGAGGAGAGCGGGACCAATGTCTGAGAGCTCTAATAGGTAAGGTTTCCCTTCCAAGCTCTGACCTATCTTGAGGTCCGCCATTACACTCTCCTTCTCCATCCTCTGTGACTTGATTTGACACATACGGGTGCAGGAACTAACTGCCAGAGCGCAGGACAGGCTTTCTTGTTACCTGTTTTGTACTTCAGACAATGCCTGAAAGACAGGTTTTCTTTTTCAAATGTAAACAAATCACAACATGTTATGACAATGTGCACCATGAGTAATTCCATTTGTAAATTGAATAAAACAAGACTTTCTAAAGCCAATACACTTAAAAAGCATTATGAAGCTTCACAGAGGAAAACTCATATTTTGTGTGCAATAAATAATATTTAAGAGGATTAAATAAATTGTGAGATCTTATGCTAACCCACTGTAACAGCTAGAAATTAAAATGAAATAAATGGATATATTTATCTTTGTGAAATAGTATAAGAATTGATGAACGTTGAAACAAACATACAGACCTTCTGGTCAAAACTCTCAAGCTCACACAAATGCTCTTATGCTGGTGGTACAAAATTTTTGCAATTGAAGTAGTCAGCCATTTAAAAAAAAATCAAGACTGGCATACAAAGCAGAAGACCAGGCTTGGATAATTATAATTTTTTTTGAATATGAAGTCAGAAATGTGAGAACAAATACATGTACAAATGCAATCATTTGCATCTCAACCCAGCCCGCAAATGTGCTGGTGAACCGCAGACCATATGTGGAGTGTTCACAGTAAAGTGTAGAGCAGGATTAACACAGCGGAAGTCCCTGCTTCTGAATGGGACTACAGCTTTGTTAATTCTACTGGGCTGCCCCATTCATGAAGAGATGAACAGTGAGCATAGAGAGAATCAGTGTAATGCTCGGCCTGCCCACAAACCAGACGAGACCCCGGGACTGAGGTGGAAAGGGTAAAACCACACACCTAGCAGCAAACGGGGGCACAGCCGGAGTGTGGAAGTAGCGTAGGTGGTCCGTGTAACTAGAATGTTAAAAGGTACCGTACTTGACAGCTCCGGTGTAGAAGGGTTAAGTTCATATGCCAAGGGTCGTGGGTTGGAGAGGGCAGCGTAATCGATTGTCCGTAAGCCTGGGTCGCGGAGTGGAGAGAGCAGCATAGTAGATTGTCCGTGTGCCGTGTCAAAGGGTTGTAGAAGTCTGCAGCGTAGAAAGTCCAAAGCGAGGTCCGAAGGTTTCCAGAGAGCAGCGTAGTAGAGTCCAAAGCAAAAGGTCAAATCCAGGGAGGTCAGCAGAATTTCCAGGGACAGGAGCAAGCACTGAAAAGACAAGAGAGGCCAGGCAACAGCAGACAGCACCAAGGTACAGAAGCTATGCAGAGCAAAGAGGAAATGGTGAAGGGGGATTATATAGGGGGCTGGGACCAATCAGAGAAAGGGGAGTGACGGAGGAGCGGCCCGAAGAAGAACCTAATAGGAGAGCAGAGTGTGAAAGTTTGGAACCAATGGGAGTGAGGGGAAGAACAGAGGAGTGAGCAAGATAAGACCCAGATAGAGGAGAGTTGCTAGAGGCAAAGGGAGTGGTCAGAGTAAGGGGAGGAGCGGAGGGACGGACAATGGAAGGGACAAAAAGGGAAGGAGGACCTGAGGAACAAGGCTGATGGGGAAGGGGCATGCAGGGCAAGCGCGTGACGTCCAAGGGGGTGGAGAATGGGGATGGCGCACCGGAGGATCCTGGAGCAGACAGAAGAAGGGGAGGAGCAGAGGGACGGACAGTGGAAGGGTCAGGTAAGAAAGAAGAAGCGAGGAGGTGGAGCTGACGGGGCTTGGACGGAGGCACGCAAGGAGCGTGTGCCGCATCAGCGGAGGTGGAGTCAGGCGCCCGGCGCCAACCAATGGCGGCTTGGGTGCGCGCGCGCCCGTAGGGATGATGCGCGTGGGCTGGAGGTGCGGGGAAAGCAGCCAGGAGTGGGGAATGCCGCCGGGGAGCCTGAATGGCCTGTGAAAAGGTAAGGATGCGCTGGACGCGGGTATACCTGCAGCGCGGATCCTTACAATCAGACACTCTCTTTGCGTACCTCTAATAGGCGATTACACTGCTTTTATTTTAATGACATAGGATTGAAGCAGGGGGTCTGTGGAGATGAACCGCATTCATTTCAGGTCCCCTGTTTACCGAGTTACAGGCCCTGGTATGGTGTTCCGGTATCTCTTGCCCGTTAAAATGTCCCGGTCACGTGACGTTGGAGAATTGTAACGGCGTGCTCACCACAAACAAGTCGTGACTGCGAGGCCGAGGTGGGGATATATATAAACACCAACCCACAGCCGCGTGGGCGCGTCTGGAGTGTAGAGTGGTCGAGGTAGCTGGGTCGGGGTTGGAGAGGTATGGATAGTCAGAGATATTAGCCGAGGCCGGGGTTGGAGAGGTACGGATTGTTGCAGGTACTTTAGCCGTGGTCTAGATTGGAGAGGTGCGTATCGTTGTGGTACTTTGCCGAGGACAGGATTGGAGAGGTGTGGATCGTCGTTGGTAGCCAGGGTCAGGAGCATAGAAGCGTGGAGTCCAGAGGAATAGTCGGGGGCAGGAACAGAGAAGCTAGGAACCGTACAAGACAAGACTGTGAAGGCAAGGGTAGCAGTGAACACTTTACACATAGGAAGAATTATGCTCAGCGGAATTGCCAGTGTGACGGTTGAGCATATAAAGGAGAGAGGTACCAATGAGGGACAGGCTAGAGGAGGCGTGTCAGTAAGGCAGGGAGTGATATGCTGAAGGGATGCAGGAGACAAGTGTGGGAAGGATCCCTGATGATGCCAGATGACGTGACTCGTGCGTGTGCTGACCGCGTACCTCGTGTGCACGCTGCGTGCCGATGACGTCTCCATGTGGGCGGAGTCTGGAGGCGGGACGCATATTTACCTCTACGCGGGATACGCGAGAAACCATAGCATGGCAGCTGGTCAAAGGAGGAAGAAGAAGAGCATCACGGTTGACAGGTGGAGCGGAGGTCCCAAGCACGGGTTTGGGTAAGAACCGTGTGTGTCGAGTGCGCAGAGACCCAAAGATCCTGACAGTACCTCCCCCCCTCAGGAGTGACCTCCGGGCATCTCAAGAAGGCCTTGTGGGGATATTTGACATGGAAGAGCCAGACAAGCCTGGGGGCATAAAAATAGTGGTGAGAAACCGAGGACCGTTTCTCAAGTCCAAAGCCCCTCCAGTGTACCAAATACTGGATTGATCCCCTGGAAATCCTGGAGTCCAAGATGGACTGAACCTCGTACGCCTGTTGGCCCTCTATGAGGAGAGGATCCGGAGACAAGGATGAGTCAGGGAAGCGAGGGTCCCAGATAGCCGGTTTCAACAGGGAAACGTGGGACACATACAGGATCCTAATAGATGAAGGAAGACGTAAGCGATATGTCACTGGGTTAACCTTCTGTAACACAGTATAAAGTCCAATGAACCTAGGTGCCAATTTCAGCATAGGGACCCTGAGGTGGATAGTTTTTGGTGACAACCACACCCTGTCTTCTGGGCTTAATTCTTGAACCCTGCGATGGGGACGATCTGCCTGAGTCTTCTGTCTTGAAGTTGCTCTCCTAAGATTCTCTTGGATTATTTTCCAGGAATACTGTAGGAATAAAATTCTGTTGTCATCTGCCGGTACCCCAGAACTAGGTGTGGCGATGGCCAGGAGAGATGGATGAAACCTATAATTAACAAAGAAAGGCAACTCCATGGTGGATTCACTGTGCAGATTGGTGTGCGCAAACTCGGCCCAAGGAAGGAGATCAGTCCAGTCATCCGGTGTGTCTGCGACGAAACAACGAATATACTGCTTCAGTGACTGGTTGGTACGCTCTGTCTGACCATTTTTTGGGGACGGTAACCCGAAGTAAACTGTAAATAAACACCCAATTGCTGGAAGAGAGAACACCATAATTTTGATATGAACTGTGATCCTCGATTGGAAACGATGACTTATGGTACCCCATGGAGGTGGAAAATCTCTTGACAAAGATGTCTGCGAGTTTGGGAGAGTTAGGAAGACCTTTCAACTGAATAAAATGGGCCTGTCACTACCACTACTAAGATTGTATTCATCCCTTAAGAGGCGGGTAACTCAACTATAAAGTTCATGGAAAAGTGTGTCCAAAGACAATCCGGGAAGGGAAGAGGTCGAAGGAGTCCACGTGGTTTATTCCGAGGAGTCTTATTACGAGCACATGTCGAGCCGCAGCAACAAATTCGTTAATATCTTTTTGCATACCCGGCCACCAGAAAATCCACACAACAAGATTGGTTGTTCTCCTAGCATCTGGATGTCCTGATGACTTGGACGAATTACCCCATTCAAGAACTTTCCTCCAATAAGGTGGTGAGGTGAAAAATCGCCCCTCTGGGACTTCGAGACCTTGTGGAACGTGGGACTGGTCTTGTACAATCTATTTCAAAGCATCAAAGGTGTTAGCAGAAAGTATCTATTTAGATGGGAGAATGGTTTCCTGACGACCCTCGGTTTTGTCATCAATCAGAAACTGACGGGAGAGGGCATCAGCCTTGACATTTTTTTGAACCAGGTAAGAAAGAAATAATAAAATTGAAGCGTGATAAGAAGAGCGACCACCGAGCTTGACGAGCTCCTAAGCATCGTGCGCCCTCGATGTAGAGTAAATTCTTGTGGTCGGTTAGAATGGTAATAGGATTCTCTGTGCCTTCTAAAAGGTATCTCCTTTCTTCTAGGGCCAATTTGATAGCTAGAAGTTCCCGGTTACCCACGTCATAATTTTTGTTCTGCTGGATAATTGTTTTTCGGAAAAAAAGGCTCATGGGTGGAGTCTGGCTTGGGGGATCCTTCTCTGTGATAGAATAGCACTGGCGCTGACATCTAATGCATCCACTTCCTAGGTGAACGGTAGTCTGGGGTCCGGATGTATGAGGATGGTTTTAGAAATTAAGGCGGTTTTCAAATGATCGAAGGCCTGGATAGCCGCTGGCGACCAAGAAATAGGAGCCACACCTTTTTTCATTAGAGCTGTAATGGGGGCTACCATAGAAGAGACATTTTGAATGAACCGGCGATAGTAATTAGCAAAGCCCAAAAAACATTGTATGTCCTTAAGCGTGGCAAGGCCAGTCCTGAACATTCTTGACCTTAGCCGGATCCATGGTGGGACCAGTGTCCGAAATGATGTACCCCAGAAATGCCGTAGTGGTTTGGTGGAACTGGCACTTCTCCAGTTTAGCGAACAAGTGGTATTCGCGTAGGCGTAGAAGTACCTGTTTGACAGGGCTGATGTGTTCCTGATAAGATTTAGAGAATATCATTATGTCATCCAGATAGACGATAACAAAGTGGTTGAGCAGATCTCTGAAGATCTCATTAACGAAGTCTTAGAAGACAGCAGGGGCATTGCAGAGACCGAAAGGCATGATGAGATATTCATAGTGGCCGTCTCATGTATTGAAGGCCGCTTTACATTCGTCACCCTGGCGAATTCTCACCAAATTGTAGGCCCCATGCAGATCCAATTTGGTGAAGATGGCCGCCCCTTGGAGATGATCGAAGACTTCCAAAATCAATGGCAAGGATAGCGATTTTTGATGGTGATCTTGTTAAGACGTCTATAATCGATACAGATTGTAGGGATCAATCTTTTTTTTTTCACAAAGAAGAAACCTGCTCCGCCTGGTGAAGAAGATTTGCGAATAAACCCCTTTTGTAAATTCTCCTGAATGTACTCCTTCATAGCCTTAGTTTCAGGAGGGAAAGTGGATAAGAGGTTCCCCTGGGAGGGACTGAGACAGGTAACAAGTCAATAGGACAATCAAAAGAACGATGAGGTAGCAGAGCCTCTGATCTACTGTAGCTTTATCAAAAACATCATGAAATTTGGTGGAGACCTTGGACAAAGTTGCCTTCTCTTCATGGGGAGAAGCAACCTCGCATATACTCTTGATGTCCACGGCACAGTTCTTGGAACAAGAAGCACTCCACAGGATAGGTTCCTTGTCAGTCCAATCTATACATGGGGTTGTTACGTTGAAGCCACGGAAGGCCAAGGATCACATCGACTGATGGAGTATGCATGGCATCCAGCTGGATTTCTTCCAAATAGTCCTTACAGGTGCATAAACGAAGAAGGGTGGTCTGTAAGGAAATGAATGCTGGTTGCAGAGGTCGGCCATCAATTGCTTCCAACCCTACTGGTCATTTCTTGTGGTCAAGGGGGATCTTATTCCTCTCAGAAAAGCCCTGGTCAATAAAGTTGCGTCCCGAGCTGGAATCCACGAAGGCTAGAGCAGTAGTGTGGAAGTTCTCGCCGATCAGCGAAATAGGAAGAAGGATCCTGGTTAGAAAAGGTTTTTCTTTGGTAGGGAAGGTAGGAATTGTTCCCAATGTGATTCTGGGGGATTCTAATAGCAGGCAGTGCCATCTGCGGTTTCCTGGCCGGCTACATGGCAATACATCTGACTTTATCTGTATTAAGTCATAGTTATAACAAGTAGCCTGAGGCAACTGGTGTTATTATTTTATGAGTACTGTATTTGAAGTACTGTAATTGAGTTAGATGCTCTTTAGATCTACTCCTTCTGCAGGACATAGCTAAGTAGACAAGCAAATTAAGGCGATCATGCAGATTGTGTTGCATGCTAGTGTCAAAAGTAAGTGGAAAACAGTGAATTATTGGCAAATACAGTTCTGACATTAGGAGGGAGGCTAGTACAGAAGGAGCAGTGGTACCATTACCAGTTTCCTTGCTGCTTGTGGTTCAGGCATAAATATAGTTTCATGAGTTCAGACTACAGTATGTGGAAACATTTAGGAAAGAAGCTTATAGATAAATAAAGCTAAAGGTAGAGATTCTGGTTAAAGATCCACTGTCATATCTGTGTGATCTTGAACAAGACTGCCTGTGCTTGTAACTCTAAATATTACATTGTCAGCTTTTTCGCAGAGGGATTCTTCCTGCCTGTAAATGGCACAGTACAATGTAAACCACAACCATAGCGTACGTCTAAGTTAGTTGCTAACAATTTTGTAATGTTACTACAAAAATTAAACTCATGAAAATAATTGTGAGTCATCTTCTCTATAAATTATCCTCAAAAACAAAACAAATGTGATAAATCACTGGATTTCACACATCCCTGTTGACAACCTTTAGTTTCACTAAGTTGATAAAGGTGTTATAGTGTCTCAGAAGCAAATACCATAAATCTTATAGAGGATTGTACATTTTACTACTGAATTTTCTATCACAAGAATTGAAGTAACAAGATATAAACAATATTAACAACTCAATGTGGGAATAGTCCTGTATATAGATTTTTTTTTCTTTAAATGTGTATCTGTGGAAAAAAATGTAAACTGTGTATCTCCTTGTTCAGTTTATCCTGCATGATACAATCAAAAGTCCAATGATCAGGTAAATACAATTTACTGCTTAACGTCTTCCACTATGTGTGCAATTAGATACATGGCTCATTAAACAATACATGGCAATGTGTATAAAATTTAAAGTGAACAAATCAGCCTTGTTAAGTTTGCACCTGGTAACACTGCAAACCAGTGATTTCAATTTACATGACCTCATTCTGCTGTGTTAAATTACTCTCAGCTTGTTAAACAGCTTTCTTTAACTCACCTGGAAGTAATTTATTTAACAATAAATTACATTGGGGATTAACATGTTGTTTGTTGGGGTGGCTCATAAAATAAATAGTATCCTAAAGATTACTTGACAATTGTTTTCAAGGGAGAGGGATTGGCAGTCTAATAACTAACGGGCACACCCTATGATTTGTATATCACCTTTAGTGGAATTACTTTATTAGCTCAATTCAATTGTGAACGCATAGTAAGGTGAAACCTAGTACCAACAGTTGTACAGTAAGCAGGTACAGGCATTAAATGTGCGCAGATTTATGGTTTTATTATGGTATTGCACATATGCACTATATAGAACACTGTACACATTTGAAAACATAAGCAAGAAACTTTTGTCCCAAATATTTAATTATCTGGTACAATACCTTCTTTAATCAGAAATCTGATGAATACCACAACAGTATTACATTTATAGGCAAGACCAAAAACATTAGTCTAATCATGGCTACACTGTAAATATAGTATTGCAGCTCAAAAAAAATGTTGATTCTAAAACTTGCCAATTTCCTGTACAAGCTCCTTAATCAACCTTCTTTATTATTGCAACATTCCTGTCTTTATCTTTTCATGTATGCAGCCTGAATTACAACAGTATACATAATAATCTGGTGGATATCCTACAAAGAATTTATTCTGTGCTATAATCCTACTGATTACACCCTCCAAACATTCTTTGACATATTATTCTGTTTTCTCGCATTTTCCTGCCACAGTAAGCAATGAAATATGCTTTCTTCTATCTTGGATTGTTATAAGAACAATAAACACATTTCTTATATTCAACCATTATTTTTATTTTCTAAACACTGTTCCTTAATTAACACATTTTTTATGTTACACTAGTTCTTGGCGCTGTAGTACTCCTAAAACTCACATAAAGTTACAATGTCACTAAAATTATTAAGTGCTCGATTATGAACTATGAACTAACGTCTTAGTCCAATAATTCAAAGAGAAAAGTAAGGAGTATATCAACATGTCTATGATTTTGCTAATCTGTGAAACCACAGTCTTAAAAGATTGTGTATTAAACGTTTGAAACATGTAAGAAAGGGGATAACAGTTTAACAGTTACTGTCTACTTCAAATCTGATATACTGTACCTATTGTAAAAGTTTAGCTTGCTACAGTGTATAATTGATAACAAAAAATAGAAGTGCGCAACCATAAATCGTACCAGTGCACTATGTACATAAATGTATATCTTTTATTCTATACAGTATGTATTATTTATTATTCAATGCTTTCAACTTTTGCAACAGTAAATACTGTTTTTCTTTAACTGGTATGCTCATGCGTGTACTGTACTGAACTGAACTGTACTGTGCTGTATGTCTCATTTGGACATTTTTTTTAATAACCGGTAAGAGAAATGCCCTTGCATTTCATTACAGTATGTGAAGTGCAATGCTTTGTTGAACTGTTCATAACAATTTCAGGTCTGTAATAGGGGGTCGGTCAAAAAATAAATTTTATTTTTTAAGGCATAATACAGTACAAAAATACAGTAGCTCTTGTCTTTCTCTTCGTTATGGCATTGCGAGATAATTGATAACAAAAAGATAGAAGTGCGCAACCATAAATCGTACCAGTGCACTATGTACATATATTAAAGTGCAAACAGTAGTGTGATATATATATAAAAAATATATATATGTGAACTTGAACAAGGAAGCGTCTGCCGCTGTTAATAGGGGTGGCTCGACACCACCAAGAATTAGAACAGAAAAAAAACAAAAGATAACAGCGCACAATGCTCATAGTGTAGTATATCAATAAAATGTATTAAATGACAAAAATAGGTAATCTGCGTACATCAAGTAACATTTAAAACACCATGTCATGGGACAAAATTACCCATACGCCACACCTCAAAGGGATCAGGAACACCACGGATCAGCAACCATCTGTTACCACAGTTCAGGACAGTCCACGAATCATCGGCGTATCTCCAATACTGGACATTCACTCCACGTGTTGCACCGGAGGTTCCGTCAGCACTTGATGACCTCACTTGAGAGCGCCACATCAGTAAGGGGCAGTAGGGTATAGTATGTCCCAAGTATAGAGTTCCTGCTCACAGGCTTAATCCTAGCCCGGCGCATCTCCAGCACTGGCTTCACGTGTGGCACCAGGAGTTCCGACAGCACTCGGGTGACGTCACTGAAAGGCGCCGCGCCAGTGATACGGAGCGAGACATGGCAAAAAGGGACCAATACGATCAGTAAAAGTTCAGAGCATAATATTCCAACGCGTTTCAAGGCTACAGCATGCCTCTTCATCAGGGAATAAACACATTAGTGAACAAAGCTGCTATATATCACCCACACAGCCCTGATTGGCCACACAAAAAGAGTCATTAACCAACCAGGACTAGTGTGGTCGAGCACACAACAGCTGTGTTATATAACAATCACATACATCTAAAAAACTTTAATTGTAATCAACAAATATATATTTAAACCAAAGACAATAATATTGCTTCTGAGGAAACAAACAAAAAACATTAATAAACACACACAATTGCGTATGAAATTAAAATAAAATAATTTATACAGAAACATGTGAAGACAAATACACACATGTATAGAAATATATGTACTATTTACCTATGGTAATTTATAAAAGGTATAAATAATAGAAATAAAAATAAAAACCAAGCACAAAGAAAACATCTGTAAGGGTTATATGAGGATTATATAGGACAACCCATGAGGACAAAGGTATAACAGAATATTAGTATAAAGACCAGATGTCAATGTCCTCATTTAAGCCCTTAGGGCTCAAAGTGTCCAATCTATGTATCCAAAATGTCTCTTGGACAGAGAGACATTTAACCCTGTCGCCCCCTCCCTTACTGCGTGGGACAGATTGGATTCCTTTAAAAGTCAGTGAAGAAGGGTCTTTATTGTGGTGCAAAGCATAGTGACGTGATAAACTATGTTTCAGAAAACCATTTTTTATATTACGGACATGTTCTTGAATGCGCACTTTTAAATTACGTTTGGTGCGGCCCAAGTATTGGTTTATTCTGCAGCCAAATATTTTTCGCTGTGGAACTTGTAACATTCCCAATGTCACTCGGGGCCAGAATATCTTTTAAATTTCTAGACTTTCGATAGATGAATTTGGGGTTCTGTGCGATGTAAGTTCCCAAAATGGGGTCACCGCACAGAATCCCCCAATGTCTTCTAATAATATTCTCTATTGCATTAGTCATGGAATTAAAACTGGTAACAAACACAATGTCAAATGTACACTGGCGACACACTTAATCGCAGTGCGGCCAGATCCGCAAGCCGGGAGATTTCCCGGCTTGCTAGTGGCCGCCCCTCGGCATGCCGCGCGTCACCGACGCGCGGTCACGCGTCTTCGGGAGCCTGCGCCCCCTGCACGCGCGTCCAGGGGCTCCCCGAGGGAGCCCTGGTGTCCCGCGATGTGGGGGACGGCGGCAGGGGGTTCCGGGGGACCCGGCGGACCCGGCAGCGGTAGGGAGAGCGCCCCGATCGGAGGGCGCTCTTCCGCTGCTTCGGCGCGCGCCCGTCACCCTCCGGCGCGCGCCAGGCTACTGCTGCGGCCAAGAACGGGCAAATGCTCGAATAAACTTGGCCGCAGCAGTATTGTCATTTTTAGGGGCTAGAAACTTTTTTGTTTTAGGTACCAGCATCTGTCTTCTATCAAGGCTTCTAACTCTATCAAGCTCTCTTTCCAATTTATCATGAGAATAACCCCTATCCCTGAATTTTTGGAGAAGATCTTGAGCTTGCCTCTCAAAATCTTCCTGTCTGCTGCAATTCTTTTTCAGTCTAATCAGCTGACCACCCAGGATATTGTTTAACCAGGTCTTTTTATGGTTACTTGATGCCAACAAAAAAAATGTTGGCATCAACCTCCTTGTAATAAGTCTGGGTGGTTACTTTTCCTTCCTCAGTTGAACTTGAAGCCTAAGATCTGAAAAGTTAATTTCCAAAAGGATTTTAAACAAAAGTAAAGGTCAAATTTTTCTTATTGGTGTTTAGACACCGTACAAACAATTTTACAGAATCCACATCACCTTCCCACACGCACAAGATATCATCTATGTTGCGGCGGTATAAAATAATGTTCCTACTGATGGGATTATTATTCCAAATATGTTGGAATTCCCATTCTCCCAGATACAGGTTTGCGAAACTTGTGGCAAAACGTGTGCCCATTGCAGTTCCGCAAACCTACAGGAAGAATTCAGTTAAGAACAAAAAAAATAATTATGTTTTAGGATGAAGTGGATAGACTGCAAAACGAAATCCTTATTCAATTGATGTAATTTAAGATCTCTTGATGCAGGTTGTATAACAAATCTTTATTAGGGAAATTAAATTAAATTCATATGGATTTTGTTGCATTCCCCCCACCCCCCCTCCAATCCACTTTGGAGTGTAAAATCCGCAAATGGATTTGGTCGGTTTTAATCCACGTGGATTCATCACAAACCGCCAGTAGGTACAATCCATTGAGGGATTTATGGAATCCAATCCGTGGATTCAGCAACTCATAATCGGATTCTTATATATCCATCAATGGATTGATTGATCCGCGGATTAGATTCTACAAATCCGTCCAAGGGTTGCAGATTCCATGGAGTGTAACGTTAATAATAATAAAAAAATCCACAAAACGGAATCGCCCATTTTGAGATTGATCCACATTGAAGCCATTTAGAACAACCTAAACAAAAGAATAAAAGTGAAATTCATCATTCAGTTCACCCGGATCTCTAGTGCCCCTTTTGTATATTGATTTGTCTTCAATTTGTATGAGTATTTTATCAATATTTCCATTTTTTATACATTATCTATTCTACAGTATTAATCCCTATAAATCTAAAACTATCAATTTTACAGCCATGCTGATAATTTAAGTGACCTGCCCCTGTGGAAAGTATATTATCATGGACAATGTTACCTAAATGCTCCTTTATTCTTACCTTCAGTTTACATATGTTTTGCCTAAATGAATGATTCCACAGGAGCCAGTAATCAAAAACTATGACATTGTCTTTTTTACAGTTAATAAAATGTCTTATTTGAATTGCAGGTACTACAAACAAAACAATTCTTAAACAAATCGCCATATGTATTTGGACCCATGTACAGTATTGACTATGTACTATACCTTGATATTTTTTAATCAGCTGAAAGTTATACTTGGTGTAGGAGATAGAGAAGGTTTTATATCTTTATCAGAAAGCAATATACTGTATAGTCTGCCAATTTTTCAAGTGTTTTTTAATCCGTTTATCATGTCCATTATATGTACAATATGAATCGTCTGTTAATTCATTTTTTTAATTAATAGACTATTCTTGCCTGCATGCTTTGTACTGTAATAAGCTTATGCATTAAAAAAAAATCATTACTACTGGAATTCTGTCTTGCTCCAATGCATTTAAAGCTTTAAAGCAGTTGGATGTGAGCTTTTCGCATGTACAGTAAAAGGTCATTTGTTGAAGTAGGTTTCTTTACAAATTAGTAATGAAGCAAGAAAATTGTCACTTGAATGAAATATCGTAATGTCTGCATAAAACCTATGATAAATCAATGTATATTTTAAATCATTTATTTAATTCTCTATCCATAATTTCCACTGATTCTGTACTGTATCTTTCGAGTCAATGGTATGCTAGGTCATCTTATGAACTTTATCATTGGACACTAAATACTGTACCATTAAGTCCACCAGTGCAGGAGCTCTACATAAATTTGACTGCAATTAATTATTGAAGTGAAACGTCTTTGCCGGTACCATGTGAATTTCGTTCATGGAGACGGAAGTGCTGTCTGTGAGAAGGACGTTACGTCTGCATGGGCATTGAGGGTAGTTGTGGGCAAGAGAGGCCATTGCTGCGCGCATGCATAGATGAGCCTGTTGGCTAGCACATGCGCAGAAGTGGCTGTCATCGCAATCAAGTGCATGTGCAGGATCACTCACCGCATCTCCACGAGCACTGTCAGAGAAGCCGTCACTGCGCTCATGCGCAGGAGTGATCATCGCAATGCATATGAACAGGATTGGCCATCACCACCCACATGCGCAATAGCGCCTGTCTCATAGTGTATGCGCATAGGTGTCTGGCCCCTGCAGCGCATGTGTACACTCAAACAGCCATGGCTGTGTATGCGCCGCCAACGCATGTACAGAGAGGCCCTCTGCATCCAGTGGATATGCAGAAGCACCCACCACAGACACCCATCCACCACAGCCAGACACCCATTCACCCCAGCTAGACAACTCATCCATCCCAGCCAGAAAACCCATCCACCCCAGGCAGACAATCCATCCACTCCATCCAGACAACCCACCCCAGCCAGACAACCCACCCCAGCCATAGAAAGCCAGACACCCACACACCCACCACAGCCAGACACTCACCCACCACAGCCAGACACCCATCCACCACAGCCAGACACCCACCCACCACAGCCAGACACCCACCAACCCATCTGCCATAGCCAGATTCCTGCCCACCCATCCACCACAGCCAGACACCCACCCACCACTAATCCACCACAGCCAGAAACCCACCCAACACTAATCCAACACAGCCATACAAAGCCAGACATCCACCACAGCCAGACAAGCCAGACAAAACAGCCAGACACCCACCCCAACCAGACACCCACCCACCATCCCACCCCAGCCAGACATCCCCCCAACCAACCCCAGCCAGTCACCCACCTACCCATCCACCACCACAGCCAGACACCCACCCATACAACACAATACCCAGACACCAACCCCCCTATCCATCCACCACCACAGCCATAAACCCACCCATCCACCACAGC
Source organism: Ascaphus truei (assembly GCF_040206685.1). Taxonomy (NCBI): domain Eukaryota; kingdom Metazoa; phylum Chordata; class Amphibia; order Anura; family Ascaphidae; genus Ascaphus; species Ascaphus truei. Next base: position 312,063,030 of record NC_134484.1, on the reverse strand, counting down.
AGCTAGACACCCATACTTAATTACAGCCATAGTCTTATGTCTGAAGCACTTATAACCATAATCTGTTATTTGTACATTAATGAATATATATATATATATATATAAATATATATATATATATATATGTGTGTGTGTGTGTGTGTGTGTGTGTGTGTGTGTGTGTATATATATATATATTGAGAGCGAGAGAGAGAGAGAGAGAGAGAGAGAGACAGAGAGACAGAGAGACAGAGAGACAGAGAGACAGAGAGACAGAGAGACAGAGAGACAGAGAGACAGAGAGACAGAGAGACAGAGAGACAGAGAGACAGAGAGACAGAGAGACAGAGAGACAGAGAGACAGAGAGGGGGGATAGGTATACTCATATGCTTGTACCTTATGGGTGTGCATGTGTTTTTGTTGCTATTGATTTTATTAATCATTGATTTCAATAACTTACATTTAAGTGCACTTCATTCTTTTGTTGTGTGTTTTTTCCTCCATACATATTTATGACTATGAATATATAAAAACACTTGGGCCAGGTATTTCCTATGCAGGTTAAAACCATACAACACCTTATTGCATATTCAATTACATGGGCTATCTGGTGCCTATACGGCTTAATAACACCTGGTAAATATGGCACTATGGGGTTGATTTTAAACATGTACAGTAGCAAGACTTGCTGTTCTAGAGTCATGGGTAAAAAATTGTGTGTGCTGAGCACGCGCATTTAAGTTAAACTTCTTTGTCTTTTGTCACTGTTTTGTCATAGAAATTGTATTTGTGTTGGTGATAATTTGAATTAAAAATCAAAATACAATTTCATTGACAAAACGCAAAAAAGATTTTAATTAGAACGTGCATGCACGGCACACACCCCTTGTATTAGCTATTTGCAGTAACTTCTTCGTGTGTGTGGAGTGTCACTGTGTGTGGAGTGTAACTGTGTGTGGAGTGTAACTGTGTGTGGAGGTTGAATGTGTGTGTGTGTGACTGTGTGTGGGTGACTGTGGGGTGATGGAAGAAGGGGGTGTCTTGGTGGGTGTCTTTGCTCTGTGTCCTCTTCTCCTCTGGTGCTGGTGCTGCTGCCGAAACGTGACGCACTGATGGCTGCCGTGCTCCAGAGGCCTCTGCGCATGGGCGCCAGAGACAGGATGGAGTATTATTTTGTGCATGGGCGAAGGCCCACATGCACTTTAACGTAGCGATGGAATCATGTGCGAGCGGACAATGTCTGAGCATGCGCAAAGGCCCGAGGACCCTGCATTGCACGTACACCTAGCCGACAGCAACTGCGCATGTGCGCTGTATTGACGGCTACTGCACATGTGCGCTGCGGCTGCGCATGCATATCGTGCCGACGGCTGCTTCAGATTCAACAGAATTTTGCCCACACTAACGCACACCGACGACCTCTTTTGCCCACATGACGTCACTTCCGTGACCTTTCTTCCGTCTCCAACAGAGGAAATTCACTCCTGCTGGCAAAGAATTTTCATATAAAAAAGTGAAATGCCATAGTGTGAGGATCCCCAGGAAGCCCCGCCTCCGTCCCTCATCCTGCGATGTCACGGGTGATGCGCACTAATCACAGCCTGCATGCAGGTACCGCACCACTAGGAGAGGAGACACCGCAGGGCCCGCCTCCATGTGATGACATGTGACGACATGAGCTGATGCAATGGTTCTCTTCCCACTCGGCAACCCCTGTGGTGGCGCTCCATGCTCCTATTCCTGTGGCTGCCACTTCTGAACCACGATTGCCTACCCTCAATCGCTATGGCGGTGTGAGGCTCAGGGAGCCACACCGCCATCGGTGTGCTCCCCACTCACCGGTTTCAGTGCACGCTCATCCGCGTCTTCCGCTCCCACCTCCTGCCGTGCCTGGTAACCTCCGCACTATATGCACATGCGCGTGTGCTCGCGCCAATCCGTAAATAGCACTGACCTTGGACACGCGCAGCGCGAACATGGATGCGCCCACAGACGCAAGCTCTCATGACAGTCCGCCTCCCTACTTTCAGAGGGGCTCCCTGCACCTGCACTCTGCCCTACCACAGCCCTTGCTGGACACACCCCCACACTGCAGGTTCCTCATTTGACTTCCTCTCCTACTTATGCTCACTGGCAAATCGGCTGAGCATAGTACCAGTTGTGTTGTGTTTAACAATCCTTGCCTCCACAGTCTTGCATTGCCTTGCTGATCCCTGCTCTGTGTACCGACCCGACTTTCCTCAACCATCCGCTCTTCTCCAACCCTGACCTTGGCATCCGGACTATGACAACGCTACCCTCTCCAACCCCGACCTCGGCAGACGGACAACGATGACTCTCCTCTCTCCAAACCCGACCTCGGCTAAATACCCGCAACGATCCGTATCTCTCCTGCACCAACCCCTGGCAAGTATACCGACTCTCCATACCTCTCCAATTCTGACGCGAGAGAGAGAGAGAAAGGGGGGTGTCAAGGATTGGACTTCGGCTGAAGTGGATCCCAGTGGCAGGAACAGCAGGGAGCGAAGTCAGGAAACAAGCAGGGGTCCGAGGCAGGCGGCAGGTAGCGAAGTCAGGAAACAAGCAGAGGTCGGCAACGAGGAAACTGGAACAGGAGGATAGCAATAGCTAGCACAGCAGTAAACACAGGAACCTTGCAGAAGCTAAGGAACCAGTATAAACAGGCAAAGAGGAACAGGAAAGGGAGGTTTATATAGGCAGACTGGGAGGTGGAGCACAGGTGCAGAGGTGTCAGGTATCAGAGTCTGGAATGTTCCTTAGTTTAGCAGCAGCACTCCCGGTGGGCAAGTATAGGTACTGCAGGCTAGAACCAGACATTGAGAGTGGCAGCAGTCTCGGTGGCCAAGCATGGGAACAGCAGGCTAGAGAATATGACATTACTCCCCCTTCCCAAGAGCGTTCTCCGGACGATCCTTGCAAGGCTTGTCTGGATATCTCCGGTGAAAAGCTTTGACTAGTCGCGGAGCATGTACAAAATCTTTGGGTTCCCAAGATCTTTACTCTGGGCCATAGCCCCCCCAGTGAACCAGGTACTGTAGTTTCCCTCGGTGTAACCTGGAATCCAAAATTCTCTCCACAATGAATTCCTCTTCATTATCCACGAGGACGGGTTCAGGGGGAGGAAGTCTCCGTCCAGGAAACGGATTCTCACGGAAAGGTTTCAGCAGAGAAGAATGAAACACAGGGTGTATTTTGATGGTCTCAGGAAGCTCTAATCTGAAGGACACTGGATTTATTAGTGCTGAGATGCGAAATGGGCCGATGTATTTTTGGCCCAATTTAATGGTTGGAACCTTTAGACGTAGATTTCTTGTAGAAAGCCAGACTTTATCCCCAACTTGAAATTCTGGGGAGGGTCTGCGGTGTTGGTCTGCTGCTCTTTTGTACTTTACTTGAGTCTCATGAAGTGTCTCTTTGAGGGTCTCCTGGATGTCTCGCAGAGTCTCCAGTTTCTCTGTAACTGCCGGAATGGGGCCCGAAGATGGAAAACGAGGAATAAAGGTTGGATAAAATCCATAATTTGAGAAAAAGGGGCTCTTCTGAGTCGAAGAATAATGTGAATTGTTGTATGAAAACTCAGCTAATGGTAGGAAATCAATCCAGTCATCCTGGAGATGACAAACAAAACATCGTAAGTATTGTTCCAAAGTCTGATTGGTCCTTTCTGTCTGGCCATTGGATTGTAGATGATAGCCAGATGATAAATTTAAACGAATTCCTAGAGAGGAACAGAAGGTCCTCCAAAATTGTGAAGGGAATTGTACTCCTCTATCGGATATGATCTCATCAGGAGCCCCGTGAAGCCGAAACACCTCTTTCACAATCAACTTGGCTGTCTGGTCTGCAGAAGGAAGATTCAGTGCTGCAATGAAGTGAGCCATCTTTGTAAGTCGATCCACCACTACCAGGATGGTATTATGTCCACTTGATCGGGGCAGGTCAACAATAAAATCCATTGATATGGACCCCCAAGGACGAGTTGGAACCGGAAGGGGCTGCAGTAAACCCACAGGTGATGCTTGAGGGGTCTTGGTCCTAGCACAAGTCTCACAGGAGAGGACATAGTCTTTAACATCTTGTGCTAATTTAGGCCACCAAAAAGAGCGAGACAACAGTTCCTGTGTCTTGAGCACACCTGGGTGACCAGCGGGTCGGGAGTCGTGCATTAATTGGAGCACCTCTAATTTTACCTCCTTAGGGATGAACAGACGATCCTTATAGTTCCAGAGACCATCACATAGAAATAGTTCTGCTTCCGGAGGAGGATTTTTAAGAAAAGAGTCATTTGAGTAGGCTCCCTTTATTCGTGTGAGGAAATCGGCGGAGAATGTGACGCCCAAAAAAAATCTTTTTGGAAGAATAGTTTCTTTTTGCTCTTTGTCTGAACTAGGATTAGGAAAGGACCGTGACAAGGCGTCAGCTTTTCCATTCTTGGAGCCAGGGCGGTAGGAGATGTGGAACTGAAATCTTGCAAAGAAGAGAGCCCACCTGGCTTGTCACGCAGACAGTCTCTTTGCGGATCGAATGAATTCTAAGTTCCTGTGATCCGTAAGGACCGTAATTGGGTGATTGGCCCCCTCAAGTAGATGTCTCCACTCAGAGAATACAGGGAAAACGGCGGTGCATCTGCTGCTGCTGCTGAAGATTGGAAACCACAAACTGCAAACCACAAAATATCCTAGGTGCAAAAATTTATTTTAGGGCATAGTAAGGGCCAAAAAGAACACTGTGACGCGTTTCCCGTGGTATCCCACGCTTTATCAAAGAGTAAAATCACTTACAACGATCATATACTTAAATACCCACAATTCCCTCTCCTCTCCTATGACGCTGTGTGATTTGGGCCAATCGGAAGCGTGGGAGGCATCACTCCCCTCTAGCTGGTGTAAGGCACATTAGCCTGAAGCAAACCCAGCTGTGCTTCACAATGCAATTGCATGGGAGGTGAATGTATCCTCCCCTTGATGACGCGACGGCCCTTCTGGCCAATCATAGGCCTTAAAAAACGGGACGTCCTGAATATAAACAAAGACTGACTGACAGCTTTATACAAGAAAAGGAAATGGTGGGTATACTCCTAAAAACAAATAACATTAGGATCATCACTCAAGACACATTAAATCAGTATGTCTAGCACTGTTCAACACTGCAATATATAAAGGAACAATGATCCATATAATAAAGTAAGACAATTAAAAAAACACTATCAACACTGTAGTGGAGTAATACATAAAAACACAAATTGCTGTGTATTACCCTCACAGTACACAAAGAAAATATATACAGTTAGAACCTAAGTTAGGAATAATTGCCACATATGCATGATATCTAGATCATGCTAAATCTTTCTAGTTAAACATAATAATATTCAAATGACATTGTAGTTTAACAGGATAGGGTCCTATGGACTATATGGTTACAAAAAGAACAAAAATGATTATACCATCAAACACGGATATAGGTGCAGTACAATTTACAAGTTTAAGCTAAGATAAGGAATTAATTTCAATAAATTTGTATTCTTGAAATAAGGACACTTAGCCTTGAATATCATTTGATTAAAATAATCAATTTGATAAACTCATTATACCGTGGTGTAACTTTCAATATTAGATATAATTGGATCAAACAATATTGCACGTATTCCAAACTTGTGTCTTTTATAATCACAGACTCATTACTTAAGTAATTCTTTTACCCTCTTTTATAAAAAGTGCTGCAGTTCCCAGTCTACATTGAGCCCTTGAGGGGTCCTGGTATTAAATTGAAACATCCAATACATCTCACGTTTATTTAAGATGTTTAGCCTGTCACCCCCTCTTTTTAACATTTCTACATACTCAATTGCCATAAATTGGAAATTTAATAGCCCGCCCTGGGGACATTCTACAAAATGTCTTGACACTGGATGTTGTATGTCTTTGATTCTGATGAATCTCACGTGTTCCATTATTCGCTGTTTTAATGGTCTTATTGTCCTGCCAATGTATCCCTTAGAGCATTTACATCAAATATAATAAACTACAAATTGTGTATTGCAATTTATGAAAGTACTGATCTCTTAGGGTTTTTTTAATCTGTAAACTTCAATGTTTTTGGCTGGCCTTGCATATTTGCAGATCTTACATTGGCCACATCTAAAAAAGCCTTTTGTTTTTATCAATGTAGTAGTTTGAACATTGGGAGTAAAGAGACTGGGGGAAAGATAATTTCCAAGTATTTTTGCTTTCGTAAAGACTGTTCTTGGGCCCTGTTTGATAAACGGGATCAAATCATTGTCAAGGTGTAAAATATTCCAATGTCTGCTTATGATGCTCTTAATTTGTTGTGCTTGTGTGCTATATTTAGTTATGAAAAAAGGGGTTCCCAAGTCATTTGTGTTTTGATTCAAATTCCTTTTAGCCGTCTTTTTGATTGTTTTAGCCCCACAATTAGCAATAAGACAATCCCTATTTGATTTTAATGCAGATTCAAAAGCATTTTTTAGAGTTAGTTCATCATACCCACGTTGTTTAAATCTCTCAGTCAGGCTCCTAGAGTGGTCAATGAATGTCTCATCTGAAGAACAAATCATTCTAAGTCTCATATATTGACTTTTTGGAATGCCTTTTATTAATGGCCTTGGATGACTGCTGTCAAATTTCAAAAAAGTATTCCGTGAATTGATTTTCCTGAACACCTCCATCTGGATGGTACAAGATAAATCAATATATAAATGTACATCTAAATAATTTATACTTGTGGGGTGATTTTCAAATGTAAAGTTCAGATTAAACTGATTGGTGTTGAGTATATCGATGAATGTACCTAACATATCAATAGTACCGTCCCAAATGAGGATCAGGTCATCGATATATCTCTTAAAAAAGATAATGTGATTTCTAAACAAATTATTACTACCATAAATGTGAGTGCTCTCCCAAAAACACATAAATAAATTCGCATAGGATGGGGCAAAAGAAGTCCCCATTGCTGTACCCCGTGATTGAAGAAAAAAGTGATTGTCAAACATAAAATAATTGTGATTAAGAAGAAATTTAATGGAATCTAACAAAAAAATTTGTTGTGCTCCCGATAGATCCGATTTGTGTAAATAGTGTTGGAGAGCAATCATCCCCTGGTCATGGTCAATGATGCTATAAAGGGATGAGACATCCATTGTGACCCAGCGATAGGTACTAGACCACTGTACTTCTTTGAGTGATTTAATTAAATCAGCTGTATCTCTAATGTACGATGGTAAAAGCCTAACTAGAGGTTGCAGGAATGAGTCAACGTACCGAGAGAGACCATCTCCCAAAGATCCAATGCTGGAGACTATAGGACGCCCTGGAGGGTTCTCCAATGACTTGTGGATCTTTGGGAGATGGTGAAATATAGGCACGATGGGACATGGAGGCAACAAATAATCATATTCATGTTTATTTATAACTTGCAAAATTTTTCCCAGTTCTAACAATTCAACCAGTTCTTTCCTAAATGAGACAGTAGGATTACATGGTAATCTAGAATACGATACAGTATCATTGAGTTGGCGCAAAGCTTCTAACTCATAGGATTGTGAGGATTGGACAATAATGCCCCCCCCCCCCTTGTCTGCGTTTTTGATTATAAGTGACTTGTTTTTTTGTAGATCACTTAATTGTTGATGTTCTGTACAGGAGAGATTGGTAATGTGTGTTCCAATTGACACATTTTTTGCTAATTAATTAAGATATCTCTCAACTAATCGTTCAAACGTAGACAAGTGGGGGCCTGTTGCAAAATTGGGACAGAATAATTACTTTTTTTTTAAGCCTGTGTGGATGTTGTCTAAGAAGGAGTTAAGATCAACATTGATGTATTCATCAGAACAGTCATCTTGTTCCATGAGTAGATTGTCCAAATCTTGAATGACACTTATTTCTTGGAACAAAAGTGTTTTCTCCTGATGGTCGATTGTGGGAGATGTATCTTCCAATGGGCTTGTCTGTGATGGTAGAGCATTCAATTCATCCACATTTTTAGCAAAAAAAAATTTGAAACTAAGTTTCCTAGTAAATTTTTGTACATCTATCATGGTATCAAACAGGGAAAAATTACAATCAGGCGCAAAATTGAGACCTCTATTGAGTAGACTGAGTTGCTCAAAACTCAAATCAACTCCAGAGATATTGATAACATTATTGGATTCTAATACTTTTTCCTTTTCTCTTTCCTCCCATAGTCATTTCCGTCTCTGGGATCGTCTCGTCCGTCTGTGCGTGTGCCGTTTTTTGCCTGTGTACATATGGATGTATATGGATTGTCTCGAACTGACATAGAACCATAGGTCTGGTCATCTCCTCTGGTGGTGCTTGTGGATGCTCTTGGACCCTCTGAAAAGGAAACTCCATGTCCTCTGAAATCAAGATCTGAAGCATCCAAATCCATGCTTGATGCATCACTTTGTTTCTTCAGAATGGACTTTGATGGTGTCTGTGTTGTATTCCTTGATTGATTTCCTTTTTTATTAAACTTTTTCTTGTTATTAGGACGTTGACCCCCTTTCATAGGTGTAGATGTAGATCTTTGCCACGTATATATCTGGTTTCGCTCATAATCCATTTTGTCCCTCTGGAACTTGGATTGTTTCTTGGCAATAATGATTTTGTCTACATTCTTGATATTCACCAACAATTTTTCATCATTTGTTAGGAAAGTGTCCATAAATTCAAATTTATGCAGCTTTGCCCTTAAAGACGCAATGTCTTTTCCTACAGCAGATCTTTGTTGCATTTTGACATCTATGATAAGTTTCATGAGACGGTGGGAGCAGTCATCAAGCACTTTGCGCCAACATTCCTCAAAATCTTTGGTGACGAAACCAAAAGTGGGGGCCTTTTTGACTCTAAGGCCGCGTGGAATACTTTTAACCCGTATATAATTTTCCAATGAGGTTACTGCTGCGACACACTTTATTCGAGCAAATACCCAGTATGTACCTGGCAGATACCTGGAATGCGCCGCTCCTCACCTCAGACAAGCCCCTTAGCGTTTGCCTTCCCAGCCATGGTTCATGCATGGCTGACGGGCGGCTGATCTGTTAAATGATAATGATTAGGATTTAATAGGCTGCAATGCTTCGTGTGTCTACCAGATGGCATAAATTCATGAATTGTAATGCAGTATATATATATATATATATATATATATATATATATATACTGTGCAGTATTGCAGCCAGCAGGAATAAAATGCTTCAATCCCTGCCTGGAAAATAACGCAATGCACTCGGGCAGAAAACAGTCACAAACCTCAATACACCCGAGTATACCCGAATTCGTGGGACTAGCCGAGCTCGAATAAAGTGTGTCGCCAGTGTATGTCCCACCATAACCTCAAATCATAAGTTAATAAATTCTCCAACTGGAAAAAATACGTGGCCAGGTCTGCAGAATCATCACAGGGAATAGCCCCAGACCCATCAAACACACATTCAGCTTGTCTTATTCTATTAGTGATATCTTCATTATTGTATGTGTATGGTTTAAGTACTGTAGGTATATCTTCCATATCCTCCATAGTACACACAGTCCTGTGCTAACAAAGTCCAATAGACTAAATGCAGTATAGTTTTGGTTGACTAACAGAAAAAAAATAATAAAATTATCTATTTATTATCCACCGTGGTGAAAAATGCATAAAAAATGGGCCAATCGGAAGCGTGGGAGGCGTCACTCCCCTCTAGCTGGTGTAAGGCACATTAGCCTGAAGCAAACCCAGCTGTGCTTCACAATGCAATTGCATGGGAGGTGAATGTATCCTCCCCTTGATGACGCGACAGGTTCTAACTGTATATATTTTCTTTGTGTACTGTGAGGGTAATACACAGCAATTTGTGTTTTTATGTATTACTCCACTACAGTGTTGATAGTGTTTTTTTAATTGTCTTACTTTATTATATGGATCATTGTTCCTTTATATATTGCAGTGTTGAACAGTGCTAGACATACTGATTTAATGTGTCTTGAGTGATGATCCTAATGTTATTTGTTTTTAGGAGTATACCCACCATTTCCTTTTCTTGTATAAAGCTGTCAGTCAGTCTTTGTTTACATTCAGGACGTCCCATTTTTTAAGGCCTATGATTGACCAGAAGGGCCGTCGCGTCATCAAGGGGAGGATACATTCACCTCCCATGCAATTGCATTGTGAAGCACAGCTGGGTTTGCTTCAGGCTAATGTGCCTTACACCAGCTAGAGGGGAGTGACGCCTCCCACGCTTCCGATTGGCCCAAATCACACAGCGTCATAGGAGAGGAGAGGGAATTGTGGGTATTTAAGTATGTGATCATTGTAAGTGATTTTACTCTTTGATAAAGCGTGGGATACCACGGGAAACGCGTCAGAGTGTTCTTTTTGGCCATTACTATGCCCTAAAATAAATTTTTGCACCTAGGATATTTTGTGGTTTGCAGTTTGTGGTTTCCAATCTTCAGCAGCAACAGCAGATACACCGCCGTTTTCCCTGTACTCTCTTCAATTGTTCCTTGGTAGGAGCACGCTGGACAGGACCAGGATATCCCCAAGGTCAGCAGTGAGTAATCCATTTACTTCATTTATGTGATCAGCCCTACACACGGTTACCTAGACCACCACATAAGACTTACCTATATGGCTAGTGGCACAATCTATGGGAGTGTGTTTAACATTGGACTATCTGGAATCCTGAGTCTTATGAACTGTCCTATGCTATGAAGATGTTTATATTTTTATATCATGATCAAACATTGCCTACTCCTGGTTAGCATCACAAGTGGGAATTAACCCTCCCCTTCCACTCAGAGAATGCAGCTTTTATAGCCAAGAGTTCTTTGTTTCCGATATCATAATTTCGTTCAGCTGTTGACATTTGGTATGAATAAAAGGCACATGGATGAAGGAGCATCTTGGGTCCAATTCTTTGTGACAGAATGGCACCAACAGCAGAGTCGGATGCATCCACTTCCATGATGAATGGTAATTCTGGATTTGGATGGATGAGGATAGGGGCAGATGTGAAGAGTGACTTCAATTGTTCGAATGCCGCATCCGCTTTAGGAGACCATTTGAAGGGGAATTCCTTCCGTGTGAGTTGGGTGATTGGGGCAATAATGCCAGAGAAATTTTTAATAAAACGTCTATAGAAATTGGCAAAACCCACAAATCTCTGAATGTTCTTTTCATTCCGAGGGATTGGCCTTTCCACCATGGCTTGAATCTTGCCTGGGTCCATACTCAAACCCTCGGGAGAGATGATGTAACTGAGAAATTGCATGCTGGTTTTTTCAAATTCGCATTTTTCTAACTTGATGTATAATTTGTACTTACGGAGACGCTCAAGGACAATGCGGACATGTCTCTGGTGATCCATGATGTTATCTGAGAAGACAAGGATGTCATCCAGGTATGCCACTACGAATTGGTCCAATAACTCTCGGAGGACATCATTGATTAAATGCTGGAAGGTAGCAGGGGCATTACAGAGTCCGAAAGGCATCACCAGATATTCATAGTGCCCATAACGTGTTCGGAAGGCTGTTTTCCATTCGTCACCGAGTCGAATGCGGACCAAATTATACGCTCCTCTGAGATCTAATTTGGTAAAGATTTTGGCTGACCGAATTCTTTCCAATAGTTCAGGAATCAGAGGTAATGGGTACCTGTTCTTCACCGTTATCTTATTTAGTTCCCGATAGTCAATGCAGGGGCGTAGAATACCGTCTTTCTTTCCCACAAAGAAGAGTGCAGCGCCTGCTGGAGAAGTAGAGGGTCAGATAAAACCCTTTGATAGGTTCTCCTGTAGGTAGTCATTGAGGACCTTCAATTCCGGTTCTGAGAGGGAATACATTCTTCCAAATGGAATAGCAGCACCCGGTAATAATTCAATGGGACAGTCATAAGAGCGATGTGGGGGAAGCGTATCCGCGTTCTTCTTGTCCCGCACATCTAAAAACTCAGAGTAAGGAGCCGGCAGAAGATTTTCTTGAGACGAGGAAATCTTATGTATTCCTACACACTCTGGTATAGGAGTTTTAGGTAGACAGGCTAGCTGACAGTGCTTCGAAGGAAACGTGAGTGTCTTGGTCTTCCAGTCGATTAGTGGGTTATGGATCATGAGCCATGGAATTCCCAGAATCACTGGAAACAAAGGTGACGGAATGAGACCAAATTAAATCTTCTCCTTGTGATTGGGCTCCATGATTAGTGTTAAGTTGCTGGTTTCATGGGTAACAGGTCCAGAGCTCAAGGGAGAACCGTCAACGACTTCCATCCTTTCTGGCGATTCCTTGGCTACAAATGATACCGAATTGTTCTTGGCGAATTCTATGTCCATAAAATTCCCTGCCGCCCCTGAGTCGACCATTACTGTGGTTGAAAAACGATGTGTTCGTTCCTCGATGATAATAGGAACCAGGAGGTGAGGGTGTAGCGAAGGAGGGTTATCTTTCCTTTGAAAAGCAGAGAGAACAGTTTTTGAAATAGCGTGCAGCTGATTTCTTCTAGGGCTCTGGAAAGAAGACCGCCTGGACTTGTTTGGGCAATCAGCGAGATAGTGCCCATCGTTTCCGCAATATAAACAGAGATCTTCTGTTCGGCGTCTATTCCTTTCCCCGGTTGAGATGGGTCCCCGCAGTGTATTTACTTGCATCGGCTCCTCCTCAGTCTCCCTGGAACGTCTTGGGGTACTGACATCTCTAAACCCGGGGTTGCTTGGCATGAACCCCTGTCTCTCCAATCGTCTTTCCGTAAGCCTACGATCAATTTGGATGCATAAATGGACAAAGTCCTGAAATCTCTCTGGGGTCTCCACCCGGGCTAGTTCGTCTTTAACTTGCTCCGAGAGACCCTGCCGAATATGATATTTCTGCGCGGCCTCATTCCACTCAGTATCGTTAACCCATCTGCGGAATTCAGCAGCGTATTCAGCTGCCGAGTGTCTTCCTTGACGAAGATTGTTCAGAGTTGCCTCAGAGTTGCACTACGATTTGGGTCATCAAAAATAAGACTCATGGCATCGATGAACTCCTCCAGGTCCCTTAGTAGTGGGCTATCCTGTTCTAACATAGGGGAGACCCAAGCAAGGGCCTCATCCTTGAGCAGGGTTATGATCAGTCCAACCTGGGCTTCGTTGGTATTATAGATGGTAGGCTGAAGCTTGAACACATGTCTGCATTGATTAAGGAAATCCCGAAAAGATTGTCTTATTCCTCCAAATTTTTCCGGAAGGGTTACACGGGGCGCGGTTTGCACAGTCAGAGTTTTTTGAACAGATGCGGTGATTAAAGCTGCACGTAGTTCACGGTTTTCAGCTTCTGCGGCGGCAGCTCGTTCCTCTGAGCGGAGGGCACATCCTTCCGCGCGGACGACACATTGTTCCCAGCAGGCATCACGTTCTACCTGGCGGGCATCCCGTTCTTTCCGGAGGGTATCCTGTTCTTTCACGTGACCAAGACGTTTGATAAGGTGTACTTGTTGTTCTTGGAAACCAACCATGATACGTTGTAAGTCCTGCAGTGTCCGAGCCTGGGCCATGTCTGTTCCGGCAGAATCCATGGTAAGTCCTGTTTATTCTGTCAAGGATTGGACTTCGGCTGAAGTGGATCCCAGTGGCAGGAACAGCAGGGAGCGAAGTCAGGAAACAAGCAGGGGTCCGAGGCAGGCGGCAGGTAGCGAAGTCAGGAAACAGGCAGGGGTCCGAGGCAGGCGGCAGGTAGCGAAGTCAGGAAACAAGCAGAGGTCAGCAACGAGGAAACTGGAACAGGAGGATAGCAATAGCTAGCACAGCAGTAAACACAGGAACCTTGCAGAAGCTATGGAACCAGTATAAACAGGCAAAGAGGAACAGGAAAGGGAGGTTTATATAGGCAGGCTGGGAGGTGGAGCACAGGTGCAGAGGTGTCAGATATCAGAGTCTGGAATGTTCCTTAGTTTAGCAGCAGCACTCCCGGTGGGCAAGTATAGGCACTGCAGGCTAGAACCAGACATTGAGAGTGGCAGCAGTCCCGGTGGCCAAGCATGGAAACAGCAGGCTAGAGAATGTGACAGGGGGGAGGGGAGGACAGGGGGGACAGGGGGGAGAGGGGGAGGGGGGAGAGAGGTAGAGAGGAATTATCCATGGCTCCATTTGCATAGCCAATGCTTAGATTGGACTGTTGTGGAGCCCTTCAAGTGGAGTTCTTCATGCTCGAAGACCTGCTTCAGTGCTTCTAAGAAGTTAAGTAAGATTTCTCTACCTGAACAGGCAAGGATCTTATTACCTGAGATATACTCCAAAATGTGGGATGTCTTTAATAAATCTCAAGCAGAGGAACTTCCACTCCACCGACCCTTCAATTGCCCCATGATCTACTGCCTGGTGCAGATCTCCCACGATGGGCTTTTTACCCGTTATCACTCCCTGGGACAAAGGCCATGAAAGAAAACATCTATGAGAATCTCCAGAGGGGGTTTATCAGAAAATCCTCTTCTCCCGCAGGAGACAGATTTTTCTTCGTAAAGAAGAAGGATGGTAACCCCAGACCTTGCAATAAGGAATCGTTACCACTTGCCACTAATTTACGAACGTTAAAAATAAAATTAAACCTTTCAAAAATGTCCCAAACATAGTTTACTTTATTTAACACACAGAGGAACACAGGACTGTACTATACAGTCTGCCTACAGTATGCACCTGCACGCTTACAGTACAGTATAATCATTCTCATGTTTTTAAAATTGTAGGGAGGTGATGCAGTAATACATATGATGAACAGTACGCAGTAGAGGTTCGGGCAGTTCTGAGAAGAGTCATGACCTGAAAATATGTGTGAGCAGCATCAGGTGAATGAGCCATGAATTGGGCTGGACCTATTGATGTTTCAGGTAAAGTTCTTCACTGTAATAAAATGCAATAGTGTTATACTTAGAAGTGTAATGCCTCTTGTTACGGCACCGTTCAGTACTTTACCTACTGTTGTGCAGCTACTAGAGGAACAGTACAGGTGGCATGTTTATTCTAGTGTGGTACAGTACTGTAGAGTACAGCATGTGCAGTCCAATATAATCACATTTCGGGTACTGTACGCTAAAATGCGTGTATACTGTGCATGTTAAATTATTTCTTGTGATTACAGCATGTTTCCCATGATAAGGGATCCCAACAATATTAGGAGTCGACCAAGCACTTGCATGGATTGATAGAGGCAAAACGTTTGATGATGTTATAATTTCGGATGAGATATCAGTCTCCCTAGAAAAATGTTACACTTTTGTCTTCCATAAACAATAACGTCTAGCCTTGAAACCTCAGCCCAAGCACTCACTCAAGGTCCATGTGTGGGGTACAATCTTGAGACTTGGACCAGGACCCATAATAGTATTTGAAGGTAAGTCCCTGCATTTATGATTTGGTAATTGTTTGTTTCATTAGACAAAACACTAATTCTTATGTAGAGTATTGTATCTATTGCAAATTACCATACTGGACTGTATGTGTGAGTATTAGACAATGCTCTACAGTATACACTGGCGACACACTTTATTGAAGTGTGGCCAGTTCCGCAAGCCGGGAGATTTCCCGGCTTGCAAGTGGCATCCCCTCGGCGTGCCGCGCGTCACCGATGCACGGTCACGCGTCATCGGGTGCCTGCGCCCCCTGCACACGCGTCCAGGGCTCCCCGAGGGAGCCCTGGTGTCCCGCGATGTGGGGGACGGTGGCAGGGGGTTCCGGGGGACCCGGCGGACCCGGAGAGGAGAGGGGGAAGCCGTGATCAGCGGGCCTCTCCTCCGCTGCTTCGGCGCGCGCCCGGCACCCTCCGGCGCGCGCCAGGTAACTGCTGCGGCCGAGAACGGGCAAATGCTCGAATAAACTCGGCCGCAGCAGTACACTGTACAGTACAGTACACAGTGCTAAAATTAAGCAGGCATGTACACCAGCAAGAGCATACTGTAGTGTAATATACTGCATGAATTTATGCCATAATGTGCAAGTATTTATTTTTGTTTTTCTTTTCTTCATCCAGGAGTCATGAATAAAGTTCTTTTCCAGCAGTCCATTGTCGCCCCTATAGTATCATACATTAAAGAGGATTTCCCATCTGGTCATCAGTTCTTCCAGGATAATGACCCAAAACACAGTGCCTCTTCTGCCTTTATGCAGGAAAGCTGAATTAACTTGGCCAGAACCCTGCCAGAGTGAGTATTGCAACTGTTTCTTGTTGTTTTCAACTGTATTGTGCTTTATTATTAATTAGCCTTTTTAGTCTCTAACATTTCTGTTTTGGGTTCTATATTTGCAGCTACCCCAATTTGAACCTCATAGAGCTGGTGAGGCATGCTATGAAACATCACTTATGGAAATATATTAAGCCTGCGAACAAAGAACAGCTTGTAAAGAGGATCAATAGTTACTGGGAAAACACTCTTACTGTACAGACATGCAATAACTATATAAATCACATAAGCAAGGTTTTTCCTGTTGTTTTAGAACTTAATGATCTTGCGATGGTAATGTCGTAAGGTAAGTACATACACACAGAAAGCAGGAGGAACAGTATAATGTGTATAGTAAAGGTAAAGGTTGTATGTCATGGTGTGGAGTATTGATATTAAATTTGAGCGACATAAAAAATGTGTGTATATATATATATATATATATATATATATACAGTGTTCGACAAACCTATACATTTGCTCGCCCCGGGCGAGTGGATTTAACCCCCGGGCGAGTAAATATTGGCCCAAGCAGCACACGTTTGGTACTACGTGGCGAGTAGATTTTTTTGTGTGGCGAGTAGATTTTTTGGTGATTTGTCAACCCCTGTATATATATAGGGAAGGACGTGGAAATCACGAGGTGTATCAAGCGCGTCGTGAGGCTGGCGATTGAGATCTTTTCTCATACATGCACTTAATATTGCTATCCTTGTGAGTGGGCATTTGTCTATGTTTATGTCCCTCAAATATATATTTCTTACAGTACTACAATAGGTGTGCGCCTGTACATTTTGGGACAGAACTGGACATTCATCAATTGGTCCTATTTTTATCTTATATTTTTTATGCTTTTTATGGTTTCAAGTATTATTTTATTAAATATTTATTTTTTTATTGTTTATTGTTTAGTATAGTGACTAATTGTTTGGATCAAGATATTACACACAATAGCCTTGAATTTTTAATTACCACTGTGTTAATTAGGTGTATTTTAATATCAATTGTTATATAGCCCAATTTAGGATAGTTCCTGTGATTATTCACCCTAGTTATATAACAGCTTTTGATATAGAGACAACCAGGCGCTACTTCATAGTTTCCTTTTGTTATATATATATATATATATATATATATATATATATATATATATATATATATATATATATATATATATATATAAATATATATATAAAAACACTTAATCAACACCTTATATAAATATTAACATGTCAATATACAGTATTATTATATACTTTCTAAGAGGTTTAAACTTGAGTGTATTCCACATCTACTCCCAATCCTAATCTCCCCCCCTTTTCCTTAATTGTCATTCACAGGAATCCATCTGGCAGGGTGGCAGTGGGGGAGATGTCCTTGCCTATTGTACTGTGTGCCACTATACAGTCAAAAGCCTGTCCTAATAACTCCTCCCCTAATGACAAGAGATGAGACAGTGCTCAGTTTTTCAAACCCTGTGAACCAGGGGCAGAATCTTAAGAGGCAGGAATATTGCAGCCTGGGGCAAGGGGGGGGGGGTGGATTGTTGGTAACACTTGATAGTAGCAAGGAGGTGGAAGGGGGTTAAGGTATCTGATCAGTCTCTACAAAAGGCAAATTGACCTACCAGACACCTATTTCAACAGCATTAGTTGTCACCCTGTAATTCAGTAAATACCCACAGTAGAATATGTATGTATGCATATTTCTGTTTATCCAAACTGAATGTGCTTTGCCCGAAAGCATGAAATGTAGTCTTGTTAATAATTATCCAGCACATGATGTTTTCATTAATTTCACATGCAAGGATACAGTATGATATTCCATTTGCAAATAAAAAATATTGGAATAATACAAATATTCATCACATTATGTTTTATGGTTTTTATAAGTCTCACAATTTATTCTCTTCTTATTTAAAAAAAAGAAAACCTTTTAAGAATGTTTACACATTCTGTTTTCCATTGTTCTTCAATGCATTCAAATGCTCAATGCAGCAAGCCATGTGTCTTTTGCGCATGCGTGGGTATGGAATATAGTAGCCCTGTGTGTATTCTCCAGGAAGTGGAATTTCAGTGCGTTCAGGGACAGCTCATTTGATCTACTGCAGGCTTTTGAGCCCAAGTAAGCCTCTAAACTTTTGTGAGAGGAATATGGCTGGCTTGGGGTAGTTCTGCAGTCGCGATGTGGGGGAGGTACGGCTTAAGGTGCCTGGTTGGTCTCTGGAAACGAGGAAATTGAAGGAGGCAAAGATACAGTTCACTAAACGAGAAAGTTGAACTGTGTGTAATTTTATTAAAGGTGGCCACAGTGTGAGACAGTGTGTCTCAATAAATCTTTCTAGAGTATGTACTGATGGAGCGGCCATTATTCGAACGGATCTCGAATCAGTTTTCGTGTTGACCGCTGTATTCCATTCGGTATTTCCGCGTTTTGATCACTATTCATGCCGCGTTTGCGCAATCCGGCACCCGGCAGCGCTCACGGTTGATCTGTTTAATTTAATGGTTTCTTGTTTCTTTGGATGCAATTCTTCGCATATCCGCCATGTGGCAGAAGTTAATGAATTATAATTTGGGTGCTATTCTTTGTGTATCGGCCAGGTGGCAGAAATTAATGTGCATGGTACTTTGCTACTTTGTAAGGGTGCAGGTGTTTAAAACAGATGCAGTAGCACCCACGTCTATACTGGTACATACTACAGTGGCCCATTGTGAATTGACCTTGATTTATCGAAGACGTTATCAAATTAGGCATTCTTTAAATACTCAATGTGTGCCTTTTTTTTACATTCTTTCCCCGCACAATTGCTGAGTGGACATTATGGCTACACCACAGACGTACAGTATAAAAAACCTGACTGTAGTTATGTATTTTTAATATATTCTGCAATTAATGCTGCAGCAGATAAGATGGCGACTGTATCTGAAATATATGAATATTTAATTTTGAACTACGATTTTTACAAGTTTTCACCAGACGTTCATGGGTGGAAGCGTGCGATAAGAAAAACCTTAAGTAACGATCAGTGTTTTTTTCGCATTGCCCCTCCTGCCGGAGAGATGTGCGGGTATTGGGGTGTCATGCCAGACTTTCACAGTATGTTTGATCATGGCAATTTCAAAAGAAGAAAGGTCGGTTTTAACCCATATAAGAATCGTCAATCCCAAGCCAGCAATGTGCCGGCAACAGCACCAGCACCGGCCGGTCCGACCATCAGTGATAACCTGGTGAACTGCAATCCTTTGTACCTGTTCCCGCCAGAATACCTGGAAAATTTCCAGCCTGAGCATGATTTCGCGTACAGGTACCAGCAAGCTTCATTTAGCAGTACCAAAATGATTTCCAGCTTTATCAGCTGTCAACTACAAGTGTACCAGGCCAGCTGTCACCTGTCAACTATAATGCAGACTTGAGGAGTCACAGTGTGTCATCACCACCCGTTTGGCAAAGTTTATAATGAAGGTAAATATACAATAATGTACACACTGTATAATACTATACTGTACTGTACATGACAGTATTACTGTAAGTTTGGAGCTGCAGTTCAAGCTGCCGTGTGTCAAAACAAAATTATTTTTTAAACAATACTGTACGTACTTTACAGTACTGTACAGTATGTGCATCAATACAATACTGTATGCGAGTTGAAGGGATGTTTCTCTGTTGAGTGCACTTTGAAGAATGATTTGATTGGCCGTCGAAGTACGTGATGCTGCAGCTTAAAAATGTAGGGAGAGGGTGGGGCTGAAGAGTCAGAGCCAATCAGAAGTTTGTTCTCATCCTACAGACACACATGTAGGATATTGCTTGAACGGCTGCTTTAATTCCCAATGACGCGACTTGACGCATGCGCAATTTCGGCAATAATAGCATATTTGTTTGTTTTTCCCCAGAAAAGAAACTTTGACATCAAGCGGAAAAAAACAAAGGAAGGGATTTGGGTGGACCTCCAATATAGCTTTTTTTAAAAGTTGCTAGCGCATTGTTTGCCAAGTACTGTGCCGTCCACCTTTAACCTAACACTTACCCGCAATTGTTCGGGGCTTTTTTTTCAGCCGCCGAACTTGGCCGCGTGCCAGCTGCATCTCGCGGGCATGTACGGCCGTTTCTCCTGATCAGTGCTAATGGCGCTGAACAAAGGAAGCGCCCGCGGCACCGAAAAAAAAAAAAAGCCCGCATCTGCACGTGGTTTAAAAATACCCACGGAGAAAGCAGCATTAGACTGAAGCGGGCCGCCACTGCAGGCAAATATTTAGTGGCAGTGACATTTTTATTGATAGAACAATTGTGAGCTTTATAGACAACCTTATACTGTACAGTATGCTGCTTTTTTAATATTCAAATCTTTTTTTTACATTGTACAGTACTGTCATCATCACAACTTTTCTTATAAACACCAAAAAAAAAATGTACACTGGCGACACGTTTTATCCTGACTTGGCTAGTTCCGCAAGCCGGGAGGTTTCCTGGCTTGCTAGCCAAATCCCCTCGGCGTGCCGCGCGTCACGGATGCGCGGTCACGCTTCATCGGGTGCCTACGCCCCATGCGCGCGTGCCCAGGGCTCCCCAAGGGAGCCCTGGTGTCCCGCGATGGGGGACGGCGGTGAGGGATTCCGGGGGACCCGGCGGACCCGGAGAGGGGAGAGGGAAGCCCCGATCGGAGGACCACTCCTCCGAGGCTTCGCGCGCGCACGGGACACCCCGGCGCGCGCCCGGTTACTGTCGCGGCCGAGACCGGGTAAAAGTAAGAATAAACTCGGCCGCGACAGTATATCTTTTATTCTATATGTATTATTTATTATTCAATGCTTTCAACTTTTGCAACAGTAAATACTGTTTTTCTTTAACTGGTATGCGCATGAGTGTACAGTACTGTACTGTGCTGTACTGTACTGTGCTGTATGTCTCATTTGGACATTTTTTTTTAATAACCGGTAAGAGAAATGCCCTTGCATTACATTACAGTATGTGAAGTGCAATGCTTTGTTGAACTGTTCATAAGAATTTCAGGTCTGCAATAGGGGGTCGGTCAAAAAATACATTTTATTTTTTAATGCATAATACAGTACAAAAATACAGTAGCTCTTGTCTTTCTCTTCGTTATGGCATTGCGAGATGTGGGGGGAGATCGGGGAGAGAGGGAGCTGCAGCTCTGAAAACACTATACAGACATGCAAAACAGAAACAGAAATAAAAACACATTTTTTTTTGCACAAACAAATTTCTATATAGTAACTACTGTACTGAGAGAGGGTGGGAGAGGGGGGGTTGTGTAAGATACAGGCTGGTTTGTACAGTACTGTACATGAACACAGTACTATAATCTTACATCCTTTTTTCACTGCTGCAGTTCTGAAAATGAAAAGAAACAATTAATGCAGACATGGTTAGTTTGAGTGCCATACAGTACTTACAGTGCTGTAAAGTACCTGTATCATACTTACCTGTGCCTGATTTGCCAGGAGAGCAGCCTCAATGATGGGTTGTTGAGAAGGTCGGCAGGGGGTTGCCAGGAGAGCAGCAGCGTCGAGGATGGGTTGTCGAGCAGGTGAGCCGGGGGTTGCCAGGAGAGCAGCCTCAATGATGGGTTGTGGAGTTGGTGAGCGGGGGGTGCAAGGAGAGGATCGGGACTCCACATGACTTGCACTGTGCTAAGGGCACCGAAATTCTTCTTTACATAATAAGGCCCAGGGGTCTTAACCTTTGGAGCCTTCGGAACATATTCTTTATTCTGCTTTGGTTTTCGCTTAGGTTTTGGCTGGGAAACAGCTTCCGCCTTTTGCTTGGCCGGCACGGCAGAAGCAAGCTGGTTCCTGCGTCCATAGAATCGGGGGCGATCCATGGAAACAGAAGGACGAATGCACAATGCAGTATCTGGACAAGAGCAAGTTCAGATAGAGATCAGTGTGTGAGAGTCTATGCAATTTGTCTCACCTTTTATTTGAAAATTTTCGTGAGCATGGACACGAGGTGTTAAAAGTGGGCGTACTGTGTACTAAACCTGTCGAGTGATGTTGAGGCACATTAAATTAAAGTATAAATACACCATCCATTTTGTGTATTCAATGCACATTCAATACACATCGAATTCACATCGAATTGCTCTGTGTGTGCTCACATTTTTTTTCTAACAGCAGCGATGCCAAAGAAAAGGATTTCAAAAGATCTCAGCTTGAGAATAAAGGATATGTACCAGAATGGACAGAGCATTTTACAGATCCAACGCTGGTTACTTGCTTCGGGCTTTGTTTTAGCAAAAAGCACTGTTAGTTATCATGCGCATGGGAAAGCCAAAGACGTCAAAAGAAATCCGTCACTACTGAGTAAGTACAGAACTACTGCACCGACACACTTTATTCGAGCAAATACCCAGTATGTACCTGGCAGATACCTGGAATGCGCCGCTCCTCACCTCTGACAAGCCCCGTTGCGTTTGCCTTCCCAGCCTGGGTTCATGCCTGGCTGACGGGCGGCTGATCTGTTAAATGATAATGATTAGGATTTAATAGGCTGCAATGCTTCGCGTGTCTACCAGATGGCATAAATTCATGAATTGCAATGCAGTATATATATATATACTGTGCAGTATTGCAGCCAGCGGGAATAAAATGCTTCAATCCCTGCCTGGAAAATAACTCAATGCACTCGGGCAGAAAACAGTCACAAACCTCAATACACCCGGGTATACCCGAATTCGTGGGACTAGCCGAGCTCGAATAAAGTGTGTCGCCAGTGTACTACAGTAGTACTTATTGTCCTCCATAACTTTAACAATGTCTTGTACTTTTCTGTATGCCTGTGTTTAACTGTGGTAAATAATAATCCTGCATTTACTGTACACACACACCCACAAAGCATCAACAGTACAGTATGTCACCAGCTTTTATGCCAGTGATTGGTCACAATGGGTGGTACAGTAGGAGTGACTGAGTGTGTGACAGTGCAGTCTATTGGCATGCTTTATTTGAGGGAGAGGCAAAAGATTTAATATATTCATATACTGAACAGTAGCGCTATAATAAGACAATAGGAAATCAGTGCGCTATTGGCATGCTTAATTTGCCTACTGTAACAAATTGTTCTGATTTTCTTTACACTGTAGGGCGACAACACTTCTGGTGGACCAAATAAGTGAATAATTAAGTGATTGATTCTCATAATATCCATAATTGCTATGCAAGCCCATGTCGATAACCCCAAAAAATATATATTTGTAAAACTTGAATCTCATAATATCCATAATTGCTATGCAAGCCCATGTCGATAAACAAATTTTTTTTAATAATTTTATATATATTTGTAAAACTTGAACTAACTTCTAAATGAAAGGGAAGTTATACATGCATGCGCATTAATAATCAACAAGGTCCCAGGTCCCAAAGAGAATTACACGCAGGCGCAGAACTGTGAGAGCAGGCTCGGGAATATTAAAGCCACAAAGCCAACCATTTGAAAATGAATGGTTTGTGAGAGGTGTCGATAAGAAGTTGAAATCTTTGAGCCTTGTGTGTGTGCGAGGGGAGGGTGGGAAGCTGTATGATACTTACATGTAGTTCAAAGACATATTTTCAACAGTTCAACATAATGTTTTGATCCCCACACCCCCAAATAAAAATCACAGTACTATGCCACCCACCTCATAAAGAACGTGCATGACTAGTGTAGAATTAAAAAGCAACATTACTGATTGATTCTCATAATATCCAGAATTGCTATTCAAGCCCATGTCAATAACCCCAAAAAATATATATTTGTAAAACTTGAATCTCATAATATCCATAAATGCTATGCAAGCCCATGTCGATAACCCAAAAAAATATATATTTGTAAAACTTGAATCTCATAATATCCATAATTGCTATGCAAGCCCATGTCGATAAACAAAACAAAAAAATAATTTTATATTATTTTTTAAAAACTTGAACTAACTTCTAAATGAATGGGAAGTTATACACGCATGCGCATTAATAATCAACAAGGTCCCAGGTCCCAAAGAGAATTACACACAGGCGCAGAACTGTGAGAGCAGGCTCGGGAAGATTAAAGCCACAAAGCCAACCATTTGAAAATGAATGGTTGGTGAGCGGTGTCGATAAGAAGTTGAAATCCTTGAGCCTGTGTGTGCTGGGGGAAGGGGGGGGAAGCTGTTTGAAGGATTACATGTAGTTCAAAGACATATTTTCAACAGGTCAGAATAATGTTTTGATCCCCAAACCCCCAAATAAAAATCACAGTACTACAGTATGCCACCCACCTCATAAAAAACGTACATGACTAGTGTGGAATTAAAAAGCAACAGTACTGCTTGATTATCATAATATCCATAATTGGTATGCAAGCCCATGTCGATAACCCCCAAAAATATATATTTGTAAAACTTGAATCTCATAATATCCATAATTGCTATGCAAGTCCATGTCGATAACCAAAAAAAAAAAGAAATTATATATATTTTTAAAACTTGAACTAACTTCTAAATGAATGGGAAGTCATACACGCATGCACAGGAATGCGGTGCCACGCTCGGAAGATTCAAGCCAGAAAGCCATCCATTACAAATGAATGGTGTGGGAGAGGTGTAGATAAGAAGTTGAAATCCTTGAGCCTTGTGTGTGTGCGGGGGCGAGGGGGAGAGCGCTGTATGATGGATTATCAGTTCAAAGAAATATTTTCAAAAGGTCATCATAATGTTTAATGCGCAGAAATGTGATACTATAACACGCCTATGAGTTTCATACTGCTCTGTGTATAATACAGATACAGAACACACGCTGCTCTGTGTAGAATACACACGCTGCTCTGTGTATAATACAGATTCAGTACACACGCTGCTCTGTGTATAATAGAGACATTGAATTGCTATTGGATTTTTATGACAACTCGCGTTTGCCCACTTAAGTTTCTCGACGGTATTGCAGACAACGCTAAAATGCCCTTTTCTGATCCGGACAAAACGATAAACAAGCCGCGTGTTTAAGTCGCACGATTCAAATAAATTGCGCGCCATCGCATGGGTATTCCGATCTACACACCGCGTTAAATGTTCGAATAACGGCTGCTCCATCAGTACCTATATACAGTATCTGCTGTGCCCAACAATTGTGAAATACAATCATTTAGAAAGTACCGTAAAAGTTAATAAACATGAAAATGAATATTAAAATATAGTGTTTTTTTACCTCCTTCATCTTCTGGCTGTTGATTTGACGGTTTTATTTCTGAAAGAAAATGTTGAAATATTTTTATGGGATGGAAACTACAGTATGATTAAACTACGGTATAAGGGACTGCTTTATGTATACAGGTAGTACGCATGTGTGAATACACACCAAAGTGTGCATGCGTCAATGCATTTATGGGCTATGGCACGTGTACAGTACAATATGCGTGTCATTGGGAATTACAGTTACTACTGTATAGTACATTATATTTACCTTGATTATGAACCTTGCCAATTGGGTTGCAGTGACCAAATGTTGATGCCAGGGGTGTACTGTGCATAGCTGCTCAAGTCGATTATGTAGTTAGAATGCAAGTTCATCTAGCTGATGGGGTTGTTTGGTCACTGCTGATAATGATATTGGGACAGGCAGCCAGATGGAGGCATATAATCAGGTTAAGGCAGGTACTCAGGTCGGGACAGGTAACTGGGATGTAGATTCATCTTGTTTTCAGTTTTTATACTTGTGGTAGTATTTGTATTAAGGAAGGCATTCAGGCTAAAGCTCGTAAGTGGGTTGTGGCATATTGGATGGACTGACTTGGGAAGTACGATTATTCAATCTGTTGGTCCCGTTCTTTCCCCTTTGGAAGTTGCCATGAACATATATACCCGCAAAAGATGGGTGCTGTGACCAGCACCTCCTTTCTTGTCGGAGGTGTTCAAATAAAGCAATAATTTATAGTCAGATTGTGTCTTCAAAAATGCACCAAACCAGCGTGGTTGGAAGAATTCTATAAGAATTCATACTTGGCAATAATATAGTGTGATGTCTCCATCACAGCATGGGATCTTATGTCCCAGATTTAAGGCAAAAACATAGTACTGTATTTCTCTATATGGGGTTTATTTACAAGGACAAATAATACACTAACAGTCCCACCGTCCCTTTAAGTCAAAACAAAATAATAAAATTAAATCCTACTCCTCTTAGGAGACAAACGACACATTCAGCTTCAACCCTTACTACCTGGATTGACAGCTAAGCTGGTTACCACCCCAAACATATACTATTATTGCTGAACATATACAGTCTCTGAACACAGCAATAAAATAATTTGTTTATCTGTTACTCCAGGGCTTGGAGCAGACGTCCCCGCTTCAGCGTGGCCTCGCATCCTTCCTTCCTAGGGGAGCTTAGCCCCATGAGAGCTCAGGGAATCTCTCCTCTGTAAGTCCAGTGTTTAAGGATAGGACATCCCCACTTCAGCACGTTCTCACATCCTTTCTTCTTCTTTCTGGGATTAACAACCTAGGCAGTCCCCAGCAGGCTCTGCAACCACCGTCCAGTGAGCTTAGGGGACTGTGCCAGCTTCACATAGCTGGGGAGAACTCTTCTCTGTCCCCCTTCTCTGCGAAGAGCAGTCAGTCTCATTGTGTATAGTCACTTCCTGACTTTTAAAACTCCATGAGAAATCAGGAGTTAAGCCTGCTCAATTAGCCTGCAGCTGATGCTGGCTTTGTAAGGAGTTTAACTCTCTGTTCATTGGAAAGTCCCATAGCTGCCCTATTCCAGCAGCTAGAGGACAGTGATGGTATCACAATAGTTATAGATCTCAGATAGAGTTGCCTTCTTATCTGTCCCTACTTTAGTTGCAGATTATATCGTGTAAGCAAAACTGCGTTCTGGTCTGCTACAAGGAGTTGCCATCATGTCCCATGAAACACTCAGAAGTGAAGTCAATGTAAAATAATTTCTGGTTTCTAATAAAATTTAAACACTGACATTAGATAAAGTCTTGAGTGATCAAGGTCATTTAACAAATGAACATACTGTACCGTACATACTTTTATCTGGCCTTATAGACACCTGTTTTCAGAAATTGAGCCTCACCGCTCTGTAGCATTCAGTGTCTCTGTAACAGAAACTGCCTCTAAATCCATCAGTGTGCTGGTTAATTGCACACAGGCAATCAACCAGACTTCACCTGGCTGATTAGGACACTTAGAAAAAGCCTGATGTGAGAAAAAGGAGAGAGAGTTCTTAGCTCACATATGGGCTGACATAAGGAGAAGGACTGCAGAGATTTCCTTAGCCCACAGCTGGACTGACCTGAGGAAAAGATGATGTCTTGATGCACGCAGAAGGACTTTATGCTGACAGCAAGACAAGGGGACAAGACCTCTATACCTGGACATGGACATTTCCATAGCACACAAGGGTGCTGACCGAGGAGAGCAGAGAGGCCTTCTGCTATATCTACAACAGAAACAGATAAGAAACTTTCTTTTTGGACTGTTGTGTGTATGTATGTATGGTTGTATGTGTAATGGAGTACTCACCACAAACAAGTCATGACCGTGAGGCCAAGGTAGGGATAGATATACAACACCAACCCACAGCTGCGTAGGCTGTAGATAGGTCAAGGTAACCGGGTTAGGGTTGGAGAGGTGCAGATCGTAGAAAGTACATTGCCGAGGTCGGGATTGGAGAGGTGCAGATTGTTGTTGGTAGCGGGGTCAGGAGTTTAGAAGTGCGGAGTCTGGAAGAAAGGCCAAGGTCAGGAACAGAGAAACTAGGAGCCAGAGTAAACGACAAGACAATGAAGGCAAGGGTAGCAGCGAACACTTCGCTCAATGGAAGGTTTATGCTCAGCCGATTTGCCAGTGGGCCGGCTGAGCATATATAGGACACAGAGCAAATGAGGTAGCACAGGAGGAAGCATGTCAGTGAGACTGAGCGTGATAGGAGGATACAGTGCCGGAGATAGGTGTGGGGAGGATCCCAGAAGCAGAGAGATGACGCAGCTCGTGCGCACGATGACCACGTGCCGCGTGTGTGCAGTGCACAGCAAGGATGTTGTCGCGTGGGCGGAGTCTGGAGGTGGGACTGGAGAGAGTGGTATTAACATCAGTGTGCGCCTAGCATGGTGGCTGGTCCCACCGAAGGGAGAGAAGCATGATGAATGACGGAAGGAGCGGGGGGCCCAATTATGGGTTGGGGTAAGTGATGAGTGCGCCGAGCGCGTCGCGGATCACGGATTCTGACAGTATATATGTATGTATGTATGTAATCAGCTTAGCTACCCACCCAGTTAAAAAGAGCTGGAGTAAAGGTTTAGTTATTTTCCAAAGTAGAGCAGGCCTTTATTTTGTTTGTTTTTGTATGCTTTTCCTTGTTAAAGGAACATGCGCAATAAAGCCAAGATATAATTTTACGCTAATCGGTCTCCATTAAATGTACCTCTGCACACATCTCTTACAGTCCCCCATAGGCAGAGACATTCACTTTGCCATCTGCCGGAAATGCACTGAACTGCAACCACACAAAAAATTATTCTGTCTGACCACTAAATACATTTTAATGGAGCAGTGACAACACACCGCAGTGAGGGGAAAATTCACCCACAGGCAGCCAGCGAACTGCCCACGGAACATCCCTCAAGAGCGGGTCATAACCGGAGGTTCCATCTGTATGCATGACCCAGAGGCCAGCAAGAGTGCTCCCCTCTCCCCAAGAAACCCAGAACCCCACATCAAAAACTAACAAACAATGACAAAACAAGGTCTGGAGGTACACTGCCGCTATTTTTATTTAAACATTACATTATTTTGTTAGTACTACCCCCTCGCTGAGTGTTCACACATTGGGTTAATGGTCAAAGGTCCTTGAATCAATGAACCTTTGACACCCAAGACAGTCACACGTGACCTGGCCATTGATGCGACTGGGCTGCAAGAACTCACGTTTTAATGAGCCTCACCCACTCACCACTGCCAGTCTCATTGGGCTTTACCAAGCATGGAGTCCCATCTGGCAAGGATAAGCACACTTACCCCCAGCTGATGACCCCTAAAGGGCTATTTAATTTGCTTAAATTAGCCCCATACCGACAGACCCACTAGGACTCTGTCGAGCATTTCTTGCATGACGTTAGTAAATAAATATCAACCAATGTCCGACAAATGTACCCCGTTAGACCTAAACAAACCATTAGTCATGGAATTGAAATCTGCATACTTTAGTACGTAACCCACGCACTGCAACACAAACTTTTCCATCACCCTGTTAAACGTTTTATGTATGCACTCGATGGCCCGTTCTACCCACGCCCCCTCAAAAAATCCCTGTGAATAATGTCAGACCATTCGATCTGCACCCCTCCAACCCCCATACTGCACCGACACACTTTATTCGAGCAAATACCCAGTATGTACCTGGCAGATACCTGGAATGCGCCGCTCCTCACCTCTGACAAGCCCCGTTGCGTTTGCCTTCCCAGCCTGGGTTCATGCCTGGCTGACGGGCGGCTGATCTGTTAAATGATAATGATTAGGATTTAATAGGCTGCAATGCTTCGCGTGTCTACCAGATGGCATAAATTCATGAATTGTAATGCAGTATATATATATATATACTGTGCAGTATTGCAGCCAGCGGGAATAAAATGCTTCAATCCCTGCCTGGAAAATACCTCAATGCACTCGGGCAGAAAACAGTCACAAACCTCAAAACACCCGGGTATACCCGAATTCGTGGGACTAGCCGAGCTCGAATAAAGTGTGTCGCCAGTGTAGATTTGACTCAAATTCCGTTTCTTCGTCCATACGTGATCCACGGAATGCACCACTGCTAGGTTATTGCCTCCATTGTGGAGGCTCAAAATCTGCGGGCCTCCAGTCCCTTGCAAAAATAAGCAATTGGGGGAGCAGTTGAACCCACTGCAAACTCCTGCCGCCCCACCAAAAACCCCTGCTCAATCCCAGGTTTCTACAGAAGCACAACCCTACGCTTCTCTGCCCAGTGAACGAGCGAATCCCCAACAATCGATACATCTGCAGCAGCAAAACCTGGAATAGAACACCAAGGATCAGACTAAGCCCCCTAGGCAAATGCGGGCCTGCCGTAGGACAAATACCGATCTGACCCAGCACCTTATCTTTTGGCCCTGGATCACTTCCATTGCCGCCTGAGCTGGAAAGAATGTGTGCTGAACTGTGACCCATATAAACCCATCTGTTTCAGGAATGCCTGAAGCCTCAACTGGAACTGAAACCAAGACAATGGTTCCCCGCCTGCATGCACCAGTAGTGGGCCTGGTACAGGGGGGCTGACACCCAAGTATTCACCCAATGTCCACACCAGGCAAGTTGTGCTGCCTGATAAATCTAGGAGTGAGACACAAGCCTAGCTGATCCGCTTTGATTGGCGTATCAGCAATTGCAGAAACTCTGGCCCCTGTACCTTTTCCTCAAACCTGCAACCCCCCTCCTCCCCACCAGGTCGCACTAACTCTCCCACCTGTAATGCAGGGAAAAAGGCCAAGACAACGGCCAAAGTAAGGAGTTTGGCTTTGAACAATGAGTAGAAAACCTCCCTGTTACCTGACCAAATGTTTCCTGAAAAATGTTGGTACCCTCGGTGTTGGTACACCCCAGAATTGACATTATTGTTTTTAGTGTTAGTGCCTTTGGCAGGTTAAGTGACCAATTTGTTTTTGTTTCCTGTGTGATTGAGGCAGACGGTAAGCTGATATACTGTAAGCCTTTGGAACAAAAGCAAAGAAAAAACGGGTGTGCCAAAAAGATTACCTCTTAAAATACTAAACTAGCTTTTGTAGAGATAATTAATGAACCTTGCAAAGGATAAAATACAATGAAATAAAATTAAAATAAATATAATGTGACATAAACCAATCCGGAGCATGTAGGGTCTGGCAACATAAATTTAAGAGTGTAAACTCAGATAAAGCGTGTTAAAAACCAAAACCCAAAGAAAGAGACAGTGCAAAATAGCCAGGGAAACGAATCAGGGAAGTATCTTTAATCTGTCAAAATTTCCACTCACGGAAGAACAGAGTAGGGTCCTTGAGAGAGGTCTTTCATTTGCACCGACTAGTGGGCCAGTTTTGTTTGACTTGTTCATTGATCTGCACAGGTTACAAGAAAGCTCAAATTAAAACGACATTTTAAAAAAAATGGAACCCAAAGTGTTCCTATTTATGACAGTGCTGTTCAGGCCAAAGAGTGGAATACATTACATCTATGGTTGCCCTTCTAGAGGAAAATTAAGGGTCTGTAGAAGCAGGGGTATTGTTGGATTCTTTTGTAAATTCAAGAGAAACTATTCATTCGCATTTTAAGCCCAGATCAAATTTTTACCCATCACAGTCCAAGGGACACAATGTTGAGGTGTTTTATGATCTTGTATTGAAAGATCTTGAGACACTTTGTGAACATCCCCAAAGAAAACGCAGAATTTAACATATACAGTAGTGAAACTAAAGCGCTTGAAGATTTGAAAAAGAACCAGGATATTGTTATTCGTCAGGCGGATAAAGGGGGTGGAATAGTGATCCAGGATAGAACTGATTATGTGTTGGAAGCTTTTAGGATTCTAGGGGATAGGGAGTCCTATTCTATTCTCAAGGCAGATACACTGATTAAATTTCAGATGAACTTATCAAAACTTTTAAAAGATGGTTTGGAAAAAGGTGTCTTGAACAAAGCTGAATTCAAGTTTTTGAATGTGGAACATCCAAGTACTCCGGTTATGTATCACTTACCAAAAATACATAAGAGCTTCACAAATCCCCCTGGACGCCCAATTATTTCTGGGATTAATTCCATAACATCAAATTTGTCGGAATTTGTTGATTCATTTCTTCAGAATCATGTGAAAAATTTAAAATCGTATACAAGGGACACTAAGCATATTTTAGATTTATTAAGTAACATCAAATGGGCGGATGATCTCTTATGGGTGACGTGTGATGTGACAGCCCTATATACAAGTATTGTACACGAGAAAGGAGTGGAGGCCGTTGATTATTTTTTAAAACAGGACCCCTTTATGAGTATAGAACAGAGAACTTTTATTAGAAAAAGTATAAATTTTATTTTAAAAAATAATTATTTTCTATTTGAAGGAAAATTTTATGTACAAACTGTTGGGACAGCTATGGGGACGAAATTTGCCTCTAGCTTTGCTAATTTATTCATGGATTAATGGGAGACTGATAACATTTGGCAAAACAATCCCTTCCTCAAGAATATCTGTTTTTATAAACGTTTTATAGATGATCTTTTAATAGTATGGAAGGGTACAACAGAAGAGCTTTTAAAATTTTATGTATATTTGAATAACAATGATGTCAATCTATATTTTACCCATGAACATAATTCGACAACGATCAACTTTTTAGATTTAGTTTTATTCAGCGAAGGTGACAGGATTTTAACTAAAACTTATTTTAAAAATGTTGATTCAAACAGTTATCTTGATCGTAAAAGTAACCATTCTAAAGCTTGGATTAATAATATTCCCTATGGTCAACTTTTAAGAATTCGTAGGAATTGCACTAAAGATTCCGATTTCGAGGAACAAGCACTCATACTATATAAAAAAAAATTATCAAAAGGATACAAAAAAGATAAATTAGATGTTACGTTAACAAAGGTTAGGGGGCAGAATAGACAATCTCTTATAGAAGAAAAAAATGTGAAGGGAAAAAATGACCCAAAAGACAGAGACAATTGCCTATTTATTACAAAATTTAATGGGGTCTCTAATGAAATTAGGAAAATTTTAATGAAACATTGGGGAATTATTTTAAATGATCCCATTATAGGCAATAACCTCAAAAAGAGACCAGGGATCATTTTTAAACGAGCAAAAAATCTTAAGAATGTTTTAGCACCAACTGTGTTGAGGAAAGGTGGAAATAACTTGATAAAAGAATTGAACCCATATAATATGTGATTACCTTCATGTACAGGAGGTTGTTATAAATGTGGACGCCTAAATTGTTTGACATGTAAACATATTGTCAATAAGAGTACTGAATTCTTGTCTAAAGCTACAGAAGAAGTATTTAAAATCAAACAATTTATAAATTGTAATACCACTTATGTTATTTATTTACTGACCTGTCCTTGTGGCCTTTATTATATAGGGCGAACAAAAAGAAGTTTAAAAGAACATTTCACGGAACATAGAAGAAACATTTTAAAGGTTTTTTTTGGCCACGGGGTTTCAAGACATTTCCTTACAACCCATAATGGGTGTATTGAAGGACTCTCCATTATGGGAATTGAACATATCACGAAAACAAATATGAGAGGTGACAGACTTTTAAGACTTAGAAAACAGGAGACCTACTGGATTTGTAAATTACAAACACTCAGTCCAGTAGGTCTCAATGAGAATCTTGACCTTTTAGCATTCCAATAGATGATCTGTGGATTTTACCCAAACAGATCACATTCCCCTTTCTTTCCCCAAATTGTAAAAGTATTTTTAGCATTTTTATTAGTGTTTTTAATGATTCAAGTATGTTAATTTGTTAATTTTAAAACTCTCTGTGTTAATGATTTGTTTTTCATTGTAAAGTGTTATACTGTTTTGGTTTGTGACATGAACCATTCCTTTTACTTTGAGTATTAGTTCATTTACTCCCCTGATCTACTGATTTATATGTATAAGATTGCTGATGATTCAATTAATTCTGCAATTGTGAAGGGTATATAAGTTTATTGAACTTGCTCTAGGGTATCCCTGACGAAGCCAACTATTGGTGAAACGCGTAGGAGAAGGAGCCAAGGGTCTGTGCTCTCATTTGACATAGTGATTTGATCCATCTAACACTGCTACGTGCTCCTGTGAGGGCGGCATATTGTCATCGGCTTGCTTGCTGTTACCATTACTGCAGAGGAGAATCGTATAGCCCCTATACAGCCGGGAAGGGTCATCGCGTCACGTCCGGAAATGACGTCACACATGGAAACCTGGCGGGCTGTGCACAGACACTCTCTAACATCGAGATGGAGGAGTTGTTCTGGGAGAAACCAACTGGCCGTTCCTAGCAACCAGCGGAGGTTGGGTGAGCACATCAAGCATTGGCTCACTAACGGCACCCCTCAACAATAAATCCTCCCCCCACAATCTGTGCACCCATCTGGGGCCATCCCTTTGGTCCTAGGACTATGATCTGAAACCAGGACTTTTTATGATCCTGTTGTTACCCCTCTGACTTTCATCTAGCAGCAGCTAGCTACGATCGCCTCTCACTAGTGCAATAGATCCTATTGATCTTTATATATCTTGATATTTTTCTGATAAATGTTGTTTATTGTTTGTTATCATATTTGGTTTATCAATATAAAGGTGTTTTTACCATTACCCGTTTTACTGCGCTTCCATATCTTTTTTTATTTTCTTGATATAAGCCTTTGTTAGCTAAGCAGACAGTATTTAACGCCTTCTGGTTTATAACTATTGAGAGACCTTTGCTTTTTCTCATAACTTTTTTCTTATTTTTGCTGGCCAGCCAAAATTGAATCTTTTCCGCCTTGGTATTTCCTCTCTCCTATTGGGGACTGTATTCAGAATGGCAGAAATACATGCTTGGCAAAATACATGTTTAGCAGAAGCAGTTGTCTGTTTTCCCCACCAAAGCTTAACAATATAATTGTTAGAAGTAAGTAAAATCTCTCTAAGGCTCGTGACGTCATCATAGCGATGTGTATGAAGGGCATGTGAACTGTAGGCAGTAGGCAGCCAGAGGAGACAGGGAGGCATGGTGGAGGCGTGGCCGTGATCTGTTTGCCCTCATTGGCTGAACCGCTCACGTGACGTGGTCATTGCCTGCTCGAAACAAAATCCCAGGTCGGTTCTCCTATCTGTCGCACTGCAGTTTGTGACTGCACGCAGTATGTAAACATACATTCCATTGTTGCAATTGAAGCATAGTGCAATCTGCAGTTTCTGGTACAATTACGACCTTACTTCCAGCAGCCTTTTTCTCTCCAGTGTACCTGTGTGTTTGTGTGTTTGATACACCTGGCTGTGAAAATGCAGGAAGGGGGAGTGTTGCCTGATTAAATTCTCATTTTGTGTTGAAGTTTACACTGTTATCTTTTTGTATGTTTATCTTGTTTTGTTTTTAGTATTCTATTTTTATTTATGTTAAAACATTTGAATTATATTTAAGAATAAGATTAATTTATTTTCCTTGGTACAGAGTGTAGGGGTGGTGCTTACTGAAAGGTATAAAAAGCCACCGCAAGCATTCCTAATCAGTCAAATCTTGGGACTTGATTGGTTTAAACCTAGCTGTGGGACTCAGCTGCCAGCTGTTCCAAACTGCCTGTGATTGAAGATTTTTTTTTGTTCCTGTTTTTAAGAAGAAACAAATTTGTCAACTGAACCATCTCGCAGTATATGCAATTTTAATAATCTAATCTAACTCCATCTTAAAGAGATGTGTGGTGTCATTAAATAGTTGTTTGTAATTAGCTACATTAAAGAGCTGACATTGCACCTCTGCAGTGTACATATCTATTGGCCACAGAACCCCTTTTCCACCCTTATCAGAGGGTTTAAACACCACTCCATCAAATTCACAGAGTTGCCTTAAGGCCATTGACTCCCTTAGTGATAAATTGTGAAGTTGAAAATTACCTACTGGTAGTTGTGTAATGTCCCTTCTGACAAGGCAGAAAACATGTCAATGGCTGGACTGATGTGGAATAGGGAAGGTGGTGTAGCAGGGACATATCCCTGTTTAAATAAAGCAGCATCAGAGCTCTGAGAATCAGAGAGATAGATGATTGCAGCCACTCAATTAACTAGTCCCCATCTGGAAAACTAAGAGAGCTCTGTAAAAAGCCTCATGTGAGACACAGAAGAAAGAATCCATAGTTTACATTTGAGCTGACATATGGAGAAAGAGGACTGCAGAGATTTCCTTAGCCCACAACTGGGCTGACCTGAGGAAAATATGATGTCTTGATATACAGCTGCGGCCGCCTTTACCCTAGTGCGGCCGTAGCGGCGCAACTCTGATAACCATGGGCAGATGCAGTATGTTTTCTTTTTCCGGAGTATATTGCGGTATTTTAGCGCTCGGAATATTAGCATTTTATTAGCGCTGTCTGCAATACTGCAATACCGTCTAAAAACTCAGAGGGGCGTTCGCGAGCTGTTGTCTTCAAAGTCTAATACTTTAGCAGTTCAACCTACGTCAGTACACAGTCTGCGTGTGCGCACGCAGTAATTGTAAATTTGCATATTTATACATGCATGTGCAGTGCTGTATGTCTCATTTGAAAATTGTTGAAATGCATAGGCGTGTACTGTAACAGTATCACATTTTGGCATATACAGCGCTCTCCCCTCGCTCGCCCCCGCACACACACAGGATAATTTACTGCACTGCAGTATTTCAACTTCTTATCTTATCTACATTACAGTACACCTCTCCCACACCATTCCTTTGAATGTGTGTCTTTCTGGTTTCAATCACATTCCTGCTTGATAGATGATGATTACTGCGCATGCGTCTGTAATTTCCCCACTGCTTGCTTGCGAAGTTCAAGAGTAAGTGACCAAAAAAAAAAAATTCTCCTCATTTTTTATTTTTTTTTTCTCCACAAGCCTTCCTAAACCATCTTGATATTACAATATTCAATCTGTGCTGTAGCTTCTGACTGCGACACTGGGCGTTTGACTGCACATGGTTGATTTGTGTGCTTTTTATGTATTTGGGGGTGTAGGGATCAAATTATTATGATGACCTGCCTTTTGAAAATATGTCATTTCTTTGAACTACAGTTCAGCTAATCCTTCATGCAGCTGTACCCAGTACCCCCTCCCCCCCACACACAAGGCTCACTCAAGGATTTGAACCTCTTATCGACAGACACCTCTCCAGAACCATTCCGTTTCTAAAGCTTGTCATTGTGTTTTTAATCGTCCGTCCCTAGCCGAGCGTCACCTCTCTGCGCCTGCGTGCCTAATTTTCCTATTGTTGGCTTTGAGTCACCTCTCTGTAATCCTCGTTGGGATGGGAGCTACAGTACATAGCTAATGATTACTGCGCATGCGACTGTAACTTCACCACTGCTTGCTTGCAAAGTTTAAGAGTGAGTGACCAAAAAAAAAAAATATATATATTTTTCTCCTCATTTTTTATTTTATTTTTCTCCACAAGCCTGCCTAAACCATCTTGATATTACGATATTCAATCTGTGCTGTAGCTTTTGACTGCGACACTGTGCGTTTGACAGCACATGGTTGATTTGTGTGCTTTTTATGTATTTGGGGGTGTAGGGATCAAATTATTATGATGACTTGCCTTTTGAAAATATGTAATTTCTTTGAACTACAGTACAGCTAATCCTTCATGCAGCTGTACCCTGTACCCCCCTCCCCCACGCACACACACAAGGCTCGCTCAAGGATTTGAACCTCTTATCGACAGACACCTCTCCAGAACCATTCCGTTTCTAAAGCTTGTCATTGTGTTTTTAATCGTCCGTCCCTAGCCGAGCATCCCCTCTCTGCGCCTGCGTGCCTAATTTTCCTATTGTTGGCTTTGAGTCACCTCTCTGAAATTAAGAGTTAAAAAAAAACATAATCTGATTCATGTTTTTGATGCATTAAGTTACCACTTTTTGTCATTCTTTCTTTTTCTTTGGTGTACGGGGGAGGGGGTCAATGATTATGATTAGCATGAATGTAAAGAAATATTTATTTTATTTTATCAGGAACAAAAAATACAAATATACAAATAATCATGAATAATACAAAATGCGGTCTTTATTCAGTTCTTCTGTCAGATGAAAATTGAGGGCCGGTGGATAATCATGAATAATGCACATTGATAATAATATTAATTAATAATATATCATATATAATAATATATATGTAATAATATACATTTTTCAGTCTTTATCTTCTTCCTCATTCTGTGTACAGTACAGTAGTTCATTGAGAGAGGGGAGGTTTTGTGTACATCATGACTGCAGTTTAGATACACTTAACTGTGCAAGCAGTTCACAAACTTTACACGATACCCCCCACTCCCCCAGTCCATCCTTTTTATCTGAAAAGACAAGAAAACCAAAAATAAGTGCAGTTATGTGCATACTGTATTATGGCATTGTGTGTTATATAGTACTGTCAAACTAGTCTATACTGGAACTACTGTATACTGTAACTTCTGTTAAATACTTTGCAACAAGATGGCTGGTGCTGCTCTCTCAGGAAAGAAAAAAATTGAGCAGTTAGGTGCATATTATGGCATTGTGTACTGTATAGCTACTCCATATTGGACTACAGAATGCAGTTACAGTGGCGGCCGATCTGAGTCTAAATCTGCTAGATCCGCGGCTCTCAGATTATACCGGTTAGGTGCGTTTTTTTGTCGTTTTCACCCGGAGTGAACTGCGTTATTTTCGCGCTCGTGATATTAGCATTTTATTCTCGCTGTCTGCAATTCTGCAATGCCATGTAAAAACTCAGGGGGGCGTTTGCGAGCTGTTGTCTTGGAAGTCTAATACCTTCGCGGTTCAACCTACGTCAGCACACAGTCTGTGTGTGCGCGCGCAGTAATTGTAAATTTGCATATTTAAAGTATACATGCATTTGCAGTGCTGTGCTCCTGTACAGTATATCTCATTTGAAAATTGTTGAAACGCATAGATGTGTACAGTACTGTAACAGTGTCACATTTCGGCATATACAGCGCTCTCCCCTCACTCAGGATAATTAACTGCACTGCAGGGTATTTCAACTTCTTATCTTCTGTGCAATGCAGTACATTTCTCCCACACCATTCCTTTGAACGTGTGTCTGGTTTCAATCACATTCCTGCTTGACAGCAGAAATGTACTGCGCATGATCATGTAACTTCGCCCACCACTGCTTGCTTGCTTGACTGAGTGAGTGACCAAAAAAAATTAATTTTTTTTTTATTGTACATTTTTATTTTTGTTTTCTCCACAAGTCTGCAAAAACATCTTACTGTATTACGATATTCAATCTCTTCTGTAGCTTTTGACTGTGACCCTGTGCGTTTGACTGCACATATTTGATTTGTGTACTTTTTTTGTACTGTATTTGGGGGTGTATCTCGCAGCATCTGATCAGACCAATATTCACAATCTTATGTCACTATTGGATGATAACGAATGTCCTCCAGACAAAAGAGAAGGTCCATTTTCTAACTGTAAACCCAAAAGTAAATTTACCCCCTTTATGTCATTGTGTCCCCAGGTCGAGGTTTTTACTAACCTAGTTACCAGGGATCTTGAGAAAATGAAAACAAAAAACACATGCGGTATAACATCACTAAAAATGAAAATGTGGCACTCAGGGAATTAATGACACATCAAGAAATCACAATCAAGCCCTCAGATAATTGTATTGTATTGTATGTCTTTTTTCATATAGCGCCATTAATGTACATAGCACTTCACAGTAGTAATACATGTGGTAATCGAATAAATAACAGATAATATAAATAACAGATCATGGGAATAAGTGCTTTAGACAAACATAACATTAAGGAAGAGGAGTCCCTGCCCCGAGGAGCTTACAATCTAATTGGTAGGTAGGGAGAACGTACAGAGACAGTAGGATGGAGTTCTGGTAAGATAAGGGTGGTAATGTTGTTGTCATGGACACTGAATTTTATGTCAAGGAATGCCAACGCATTCTCAAAGACAAAACAACTTATATGATACTGGACTCCAATCCAACTATCAAGTTCATTAAAGAACTTCAAACTATCTTGAATGGTGCCCATGCCAACAACATCATTGACAAAAATGAGCATGAATATTTGTTACCCAAGACACCTACAGTGGCAACATTTTACATATTGCCTAAGATTCACAAATATCAAAAGAGACCGCCAGGAAGGCCTATCGTCTCTGGCAATAACAACTTAACTGAACACTGCAGTGTCTATTTGGATCAAATCATGCGTCCTTTCGTAACTAATTTACCATCCCATGTCAAGGACAGGAAAGATACCTTACTGAGACTTGATGGTATCAACTCTGACAGTCAAACCCTGTTTGCCACACTTGATATTGAATCTCTTTATTCCAGCATCATCCACTCAAATGGTGTTAAAGCATGCAGTCATTTTCTCTCCTCAAGGGGACCGAGTTATTCCGAACATAACAAGTTTATGTTAGACCTTCTTCAATTTGTCCTATGTCACAACTTTTTCCTATTTGATGGAACTCTTTACCACCAGACCCAGGGAACAGCTATGGGCACTTCATGTGCACCAACATATGCAAATCTGTACCTGGGCTGGTGGGAAGATAAATATGTGTTTAGTGACAGATTCGCACAATATACGCAATATATTGATCTGTGGATTCGATTCATAGATGACATTCTATTGATCTGGCATGGTCCTGTACCTGCATTTGTTGCATTTGTGTCTCTATTGAATGTTAATGACTTGAATTTAAAATTAACATCTGAATACAATGCAACAGAAATAACATTCCTGGATTTAAAAATATGTAAGGATCTTGAGGGCAATGTACAGACCACGATCTGTAGGAAAAAGACAGCTACCAACAGCCTTCTGGCAGCCACGAGCAACCATCCTCCATCACTAGTCAAAAGTATCCCCATTGGCCAATATTTACGACTACGTCGTAACTGTTCTACATTCAAGGAATTTCATCTACAGGCCCAAGACCTTAAAGAATGGTTTCTAAATAGGGGATACTCAATGGCCACATTGAAATATGCTTATCATCGTGCCAGAGATAGTGATAGAGTACAGTTACTGGGTCCTAACACTAAACCACCAAACACGCAAGTCCGTTGCATTGGCACGTATAATTATAGGTGGCATGAGATTAAAAAGATCTTCTCTAAATACTGGCATATCCTAAAATCAGATGAGGACCTTACTAAAGTCCTAAAAGGAACCCCCAGTATTACTAGTAGAAGATCAGCCAATCTGCAGGATGGCCTTGTGCATAGCCATTTTAAACGCCCTACTTCATCTACTTGGCTAATACCACCACCAAAAGGCATGCACAAGTGCAAGAACTGCAAAGCATGTCAACACATTAATCCTGCCAAGTTCTTTATGTCTCATGACAACTCTGTAACATTTGATATTAGACACCACATCAGCTGTAAAACCATCAATGTGATATATCTTATCAGTTGTGAGTGTGGCCTTAGATATGTATGCAGAATTATCAGGGAATTTAAAAAACGAGTACTTGAACATATAAACTCTGTCCATAATAAATTAGACACTCCTGTGGCTCGCCATGTAAATAACATTCACAAAGGAAACATCAAATGCTTATCTTTTATAGGCATTGACCACATTAAAAACAACATACGTGGTGGTGACATAAATAACAGATTATTAAAACGTGAGGCAGAATGGATATACAAACTAAGAACATTAAATCCTCATGGGCTTAATGAGGGTTTCACGTATACTCCATTTATTTGATCATCTCTAGTGTTTGCAATATGTTTACTTACCTGCAGCAAGCCTCTTAACAAACAATCAAAACAACTGTTATTTATTTTATGAATCTTTTATTTACTGGCAAGTAAGCAACTACAGCTCTAGATCATGGAACAGTTTCAGTCTTATATGTATACCATCTAGTACATGTTCATACTTACAAACCTTGATGTAATTGTATTTTGCCACTTATCGCAGAGCAGCTATTTAGTATCTGTTAGTCTGGCAAGATCATGTCAGCTTTTTTTTTTTCAACTTAAAATTTTTTATTTTTGAATTGTGTGAGTACATACATGTCATGCATTCATGATAAACATTGGAGGGAAACGTGCCTCCTGCAATTGGAAAACATGCAGCATGTGTAGTATCTGTGTACTTTGGACAAACGGGGAGACAAACAGACTAACCGACAAACCACATTTAGCTCCCAGCCGGGAGGGGGAGATGGGGGGGGGGAGGGTGGGAGGGGACCTCCGACCGAGGTTCCGCTTCTAAACGTGTGACCGCTGGCTCTCTGCATATGAGAAAGCCGAGAGTCCGGTGGGCAACCGGTGTACCTCACACTCTCTGTCCTCCTATGTACTGCGTGTGCTCGTGGACCGTCGAGGTGTTTCAGGGCCTCTTTAAGGGAGAATGCATTTTACGTCTATCAATGCCAAATCGTGGCCCTATCTACCCCCTGTATGTCTGTCTGTGCCAACCATGGTGACCAGACTTTTAAGAAATTTGCGCCAGTGTCATTGACCAGACTCGTCAATTTCTCCATCTGGCAAACTGACCAAATTCGGTTCCTGAACTTTGCGATTATTGGGATTTCATTTTGTTTCCATCGTGCTGCGATCTCCCCCCTCACCGCCGTTGCGAAATGTACCGCCAGTTTATTTGCTCCCCTAGAGAGACCTTTTTGCGGCCTGTTCAAAAGGAACCGCCATGGGTCTACGGGGGTGGATGTGCCGAGGATCCTATTCAGCCAATCATTAACTGAATCCCAGACCGGCGTAAGTTTGGGGCAAGACCACAGCATGTGTAACAAGTCTGCTTGTTGTCCACATTGTCTTGGGCACAATGGGGAGTAGCTGGGCAGAAATTTAGCTAATTTAGTGGGAGTGTGGTACCATCTCATCATAACTTTATATGCATTCTCCCTCAAAGTCGTGCACATTGAGCTTTTTGAAGTCGCCGTCACAATTTTTGTCCACTCCTCTACATCAATTTCCTCCCCTAAGTCCTTTTCCCACTTAATCATGTATCCTGTTTTGTCCGTCACTGTCTTACTAGAACCGATCACTTCCCCGTACATCTGCGATGTGAGTCCCTTGGTGGATGTCCCCAATCGACAGAGCTTTTCAAAATTCGTCATTGGGTTGTGGGGCTGCACTGATTGATAAAACGCTC
This sequence comes from Ascaphus truei, assembly GCF_040206685.1. NCBI lineage: Eukaryota > Metazoa > Chordata > Amphibia > Anura > Ascaphidae > Ascaphus > Ascaphus truei. The sequence goes on along the minus strand of NC_134484.1, from coordinate 312,019,970 downwards.
TGAGCTGGAGGTATCTAAAGAACTCGGCGTTGGGAATGTTTTGGTATTCTTTAAGTAGATCGAATGTCTGTACGCCTCGTTTTCCCCCCAGAGCTATTAGCCTGTTTATTTTGCCTTTTTTCCAGATAGTAAAGTCTGCGCTGGTCCGGCCCGGAGCAAAAAGTGGGTTATCCCAAAGTGGGGTCATACCTGACGCTTTATGGGTCAGACTACATCTCATACGTGTGGCCTCCCAAACCGAGAGTGAGTTGGTCATGGAGGATAGCGGCAATTTGGCACTAATCCGTGCCTTTTTGGGGAGCCAGATTAAATGTTCCAGAGCCACAGGGGAGCAAAGCTCCTTTTCTAGGGTGACCCATCTCTTTGAGTCTGGATTCGTGTGCCATTGCACGATTTGGCATAATTGCGCCGCTTTGTAGTATGACAACAAACAAGGTACCGCCAGCCCTCCTGCTTCCGTGCGTTTACGCATAATTTGTTTTCCCACCCTCGCTTTCTTGCCTCCCCAGATAAATTTATCTATAGCTGATTAAAGTGAGAGGAAATCCTTCAATCCTATCGGCACTGGGAGGGTTTGGAAGAGGTATAGGATGCGTGGAAGTAGGTTCATCTTAACGCAGTGGATCTTTCCGATCCACGAAATATTGTGGGTGGACCATCTTTTGAGGTCCCCTCTCAAAGTCTGTGACAATTTGGGATAGTTTGCCTGATATAGCGTATTATAAGACTTGGTGACGTTAATCCCCAGGTATCTAATGTTTTTCGGTTGCAAATTAAAATTGAAATTTATGGCGATCAGCTTCTCCGTGTGCTTGGGGAGATTAATAGTCATAGCATCAGATTTGGACTGGTTTATTTTGAATCCGGAAATCCTGTTGAATCTCCCCAACAGGTCAAAAAGGTTTGGCAGAGAGGTAAGGGGTCTAGATATAGTCAGGAACACGTCATCCGCATAGAGTGCCACCTTATGTGACTGGTTTCCAATGTCTATACCCGTGATGTCTTTGCTGTCGCGTATGTGGGCGGCCAGTGGCTCCATACACAAAGCAAAGAGGAGGGGGGAGAGCGGGCAGCCCTGTCTTGTTCCGCTCTTAATTTGGAAGGGGTCCGAGACGAACCCCTGGTGGGTAACCCTTGCCAACGGAGTCTCGTAGAGGGCGAAAATTGCCTTAGTTAATTTCTTTCCCATCCCAAACGCTCCAAGCGTGGCCTCAAGGTATGGCCAGTCTATCCTATCAAACGCTTTTTCTGCATCCAGACTGAGCGCCATAACTGGTATTTCTAACAGATCAATGATTCGTCGAGTATTGTCTGAAGACTGTCGACCCGGGACAAACCCGACTTGATCTGGGTGCACCAGTCTGGGTAGGATGAGACTCAATCTATTGGCCAGGAGTTTGGCGTAAATTTTAATGTCCGAATTAATCAGGGATATTATTCTGTAGCTTTTGCAGTCCAACGGGTCTTTACCCTGTTTGTGTATTACCGAAATGGACGCTTGGAGCATATGTTGGGGGAAAGGGGTGCCGCCCAGTACTTGATTAAACATGTTGCGAAGGAACGGGGTTAAGAATTTTCCGAATTTCTTATAATAAAGATTCGAGAAACCGTCGGGACCCGGGGCTTTAGAGGGTTTTAGATGTTTGATAACCTCCAATATTTCCTCCGTTGTAAAGTCACTACCCATTGCCTCTCTGTCCAACCAACTCAGGCCCGGTAGATTCGAGCCCTTCAAGAAATCTTTCAGGGCTTTGTCCGTGCCAGCCGAATGGGCTACTTTGTCCCCGTCATATAGTTTCGCGTAGTATGTTTTGAACTCCGCTACAATTTTTTGGGGGTTGGCCGTGGTGTCGCCTGACTTCAGCCGTAGGGCCTGGATATTATAATTACTGGTTTTAGCGCTAATCATGTTAGCCAGCAGGGTATCTGGTTTGTTTGCTTTTTCAAAGAATCTTCTCTTAGACCAACTTAACGACTTCTCCGCCTGAGAGGCCAGGAGTAGATTTAGTTTAGTCTGAGCGTCGCCAATCAGTTGGCGGGTGGCAGGGTCTGGGGTGATTTTATATTTATCCCATAGTGTCTTTAGCTCCGAGTGTTCTTTCCTGATTTTAGCGTTGCTCTCTTTTTTCTTGCGGGCAGCAATACTGATCAGATTCCCCCTTATTGTTGCTTTGTGTGCCTCCCAGAGGGTTATGTGGGAGCTAACGCTTCCTTTATTTTCTCTAAAGAATGTTTGGATTTCGTCCCCAATCCTGATCTGTAGATCCGGGATTTTTAAAAGTGATTCATTTAATTTCCAGTTTGCTCCTGGCCTGTCCAGTCCTATCTGTGTGCACCGTAGCTCTATTGGTGCGTGATCGGACCACGAAATATCGTGGATTCCCGCATGGGCGATCTTTGGGACCAGTCTACTAGAGACAAAGAAGTAATCGATTCTACTAAATGAGTCGTGTGGGTGTGAGTAGAAAGTATAGTTTCTAGTGAGGGGATGGAGTTCCCTCCAAATGTCGACCAGCTGAAGATCCCGCAGTCCCTGTTCGAGGGCCCTGGATCCAGGATCCGTCCGGCGCCTGTAGGGACCTGAGCGATCTAGGGCTGCGTTTGATACTGTATTAAAGTCTCCCCCTATGATTAATGCGCCTTTAGCGTGTTTGCGGATAGTTTCAAAGGATGAAGCGAAGAAGGCCGGGTCTTGTCCATTAGGGGCATATATTACGGCGATCGTGATCGGTTGCTGGTTAATGGACCCTGTGAGTAACAGGAACCTACCCTCCTTGTCCTTCTTCACATCATCCACCACCAGTCCCACCCTATTATGTATCAGTATTGCTACTCCGCGTTTTTTCACCCTTGCGGATGTTAAGTAAACTTGTCTGAATTGCTTATCAAAGTATTTGGGGAAACTGGTGGTGCTGAAGTGTGTTTCCTGTAGTAAAACAATGTCCGCACCCTTACGTTTATAGTCAGTGAGCGCTATTTTTCGCTTACGCGGGCAGTTCAGCCCCTTGGCGTTGTGTGAGATAAATGTTAATGACATGAGGTGCGTGTGTTCTCACCTCTTGTCCTGTGTGTCTTAGGTTGGGGTGTCCGGTGCTCCCCGGGAGTACTCAGCCTCTCTGTAGTGCACAGCGGTGCGCTCAATGTCAGCGGGTTGCCTCCTTGGCCGGAGGGGGGGAAGGGCAGGGAGAACACATATGGGACACAGGACACATAAAGGGAAATAAACAACATTGATATGATCAGCAATGTGGGTGAGGCAATAATGGTCCCAGACCACCGCCCCCATCTTGCCTTCGGGAAGGTGGAACTCCTCCAGCGCCCCTGGCTCCCTCCTCCCCTCCACAGGGCTCCTCCACTCCATCCTCTCCCAAGGACTTTCTCGGCTACCTGGGCATCCGCCCCGGCCCGAGTCTGTAGACGCACAGCGACGGCCAGACTTAAGCCCCCGCCGGCAGACAAATTGTACCATTATGTACGTGGTATCTCTTGCCATGAGCTATCCTCTAGCACTTCTAAAGAACTGACTCTACCGTCAAACCCCCCCCCCAACTTATTCGTGTTCCTAACTAAGTAACCGAGCTTACCTCCAGCTCCCCTCCCACCCTATAACTAACTCGAAAAAACCCCCATAGCTTTTATTCGGTCCCCCTTGACCTCTTGTTCTGCCTCCCGTTGTCCCCTTCTGGGGCCTTGCAATTGTTTTCGTCATGCAGTCAACATGCAATTTTTCTGTGTCTAACTCCCAGCCCCCCTCTTCTCCTCCTTTCCCCCCCCCCTCTTATCCTCTTTTCCCCCCCTCTTCTCCTCCTTTCCCCCCCCTCCTCTCTTCCTTTCCCCCCCTTCTTCTCCTCCTTCCCCCCCTCTTCTCCTCCTTCCCCCCCCTCTTCTCCTCCTTCTCCCCCCTCTCTACCTCCTTCCCCCCCTCTCCCCCTTCTTCCCCCCCCTCTCCCCCTTCTTCCCTCCCCTCTCCCCCTTCTTCCCTCCCTTCTCCCCCTTCATCCCTCCCTTCTCCCCCTTCTTCCCTCCCTTCTCCCCCTTCTTCCCTCCCTTCTCCCACTCCCAGTCTGGTGTGTCCCCGTGTCACTCTTAGTCCCGGGCATCCTCCTCCTCGGGTCTCTCCAGCGCTCCGCTCGGCCTCCATATGCTTGCGCTGCGGCTCCTCCCCCTTTGGTCAGTGTCGCCGCCATCTTGGAGGGTCCCGCCTGTCTCCCTGCAGGCCTTCTCGCGGGATTTTTCAGATCCTTCTCTGTGACGTCACCAGGTACCGCCCTCAGCCAAATGATCAGTCGGAGAGGATCCAAGATGGCCGCCAGACGTGGAACACTGCTGCTGGGCTGCGGAGGCGGCTTGGAGGTAAATGAACAACAGGTTCCCCAGATGGCTCTCAACATTAGAGCCTTAACGCTGCAAACTGTGTAAACTGTGACAATGTCAGGTGAGCCGGTTTACCCTTTTGTTGTGGGTAAATTTTCTTTTAGCGATTTAATTTTATTTTTGTTGTGTGTTTTCTCCTTTGCCTCCAGCCCTCCTCACTTAGGACTCAGAGGCTGTCGGTTCTTGTTAGATTTCCCAGCTTCCCTCCATGTTGGGTCTGGGGTTGCACACTCAGTAGCTGCCTCTGCAGGGGCCTTATCCTGCAGCCCGAGTTTGGCCAGGAAACTCCCCCCTTCCTCCAGCTGCCGCAGGGTGTGTGGGACGCCATTGCGGATCACCATCAGGCCAAACGGGTATAGCCAGCGATAGCGAACCCCCTCATCGCGTAGTACCTTCGTAATAGGTTTCATTTTTTTCCGTTTGAGGAGGGTAGCGGGGGAGATGTCCTGAAAGACTTGCATCTTATGGCCTTCAAATAGTGCCTCGTTCCGGGTCAGTTGACAGAAGGACTCTTTGGTCCTGAAGAAATGAAAGCGTACTATGATGTCGCGGGGGGGTCTCCTGGTTGTGGCCTCGAGCGCAGGGCTCTATGGCACCTGTCTAAATGGGTGTCTCGCTCCGACTTCTCTGGCATGATCTGCTGGAGCCATCTGGCCACAAAATCCTCCGGGTCCGTCTCTTCCTCCTTGAACCCCCGGATCCGCACATTGTTTCGGCGGTCCCGGTTATCTGCGTCCTCCTGTCTGTTGGCGAGGTCACGCATCTCCTCTTTCAGTTGGGCAAGTTTCTTTTCAGTTTTCTGTTGGGCCTTAATGGAGGAGTCAAGTTTCCTATCAAGGGAGTCTGTTCTGATCCCTATGCTGCCTAAATCCGCCCTCAGAGCGGTCAGTTCAGACTGAAAGCAGCGTTTTATGCCCATACAGAACGCCCGCATGTCCCGTCGTCGCATTATCTGGTCGTCCCTTTCATGATCAGCCCCGTCTTCCCCTTCAGACTCGGAGCCGCTATGTATAGGCCCCTCGTGGTTTTTGGCGCGTGCCGCTTCTCCCTTGGCAAAATAGTCGGTTAAGACCGACGAGGTCCGCTTCGATCTCGTTGCCCTTGACATCCCTGCAGCTTCGGCGGGCTATGGGGGTTTTCCGGTGAGTGTCGGCGTAGATTTCGTTCTTTATTTATTTATTTTCGTGCCGGCTGTGAACGGAGCTTTTAACTCACACGTCCATGCAGCCAGCCGTCGCGCATGCGCCTCCTCGTTTCAGCTTTTAACAAGCCTCCAACCATGAGCTTCATTCCCATATACTGGTGACCCTGAAACCTCTATTACAACTATTCTTATTGTTTATTCTCAGTGTGTACTTTCTTGTAAACCGCTGTTCTTGCATGCAGTATCCTTCTGATCGGAATAAGCGTTGCGTGACTATTCTATTGGCCCGTTGGTTGTCAAGGCAACCTGTGACGCTATATAACACGCTTCCGACATCAGCTGGTTATCACTCACCCCTGAAGAATCTCCGTGAAGGAGGGAAACGCGTAGGGCGTTTGGCGTGGTGACGTCTGCGGGAGGGATCTGAGAGAGACTGGTAGTATTGAAACATTGTATCTGTGCTCTCTGTTGTTGTCTCAATTTTAATTGCGAGCGCATCCAGGCTCAGTAGCTTCTCCTCACTCGGTGGTTAAAGGTCTAGCGTGTCTCTATACTGTGAATCATTTATGTCAGTCAGTCCTGTGTTTGTCAGATACTAAGTTGCACGTTGTTGCGTTTATGTTGACACTTATCATCAGCACAGGCAGCCTGCTGACAAATGCTATTCAGATCTCTCACGACCATGTTTAGCAACTTGGGAATTGATTTGTGAATTGTCAATTGTGCTCTGTGTACAGCTGTTTTGCAGGTGACATTCTACTCACAGTATTGATTATATTTGGACGGCATGTCCATAGACCACAGTATCATTGTGATTTCTGCTTAATTTAATCAAGCAGAGTGTTTAGTATTAGCTGCTTCCTGGTTTTTATAATATTTAGCTTTTCTGGTTTATCATCTGTGTGTAGTGTTTGTTAAATGTCATTGGGCGCAGAATCAATCCACGTACCACCAACCTGTCATTGTGTTGCGCAAACAGTGATTATTAACATTCTATCAGCTTAAATATTATTATATATACCAGCTAGACACTGTTTTGGGCTATCTATATCAATACAGGTTGGTTTGATCGGTATGCTACGCCACATGACGCACAAAACACTTATACAGGGAAAGCGCCTTTGAGTCCTTACAGCAGGGAAACCTGTTCTTTATTAATGGTCAATTTGGTGTAAATTGTTTTTGCTGGTTTATTTCAGGCAGAGCATATTATATTATAAACCGTAGCTACCTTACCATCTCTCCACTCCCCTCCGCCTTAAGTACATTATATGTTGTTATTTCTATTTACTATGTGTTAAGAACTTATTTTAATGTATTAATTAATTAAATGTTAAGTTTTAATTGCCAAGGAGTGCACTTCCAAATGAGCTTCTAGTTGTTAAGCATTGGCACTAAAATGCCTTCACTCTTCAGCTGTTGTTAGTTAGTATTATTATGATGAACTGCCTTTTGAAATTAAAGTATTTCTTTAGCTTTGAAATTCATGCAGCTGTACCCTGTAGCCCACTCCCCCATGAACGCTAGCTCAAGGATTTGAAATTCCACGGAGTCGTTAATTTTCTGAATCTTGCCATTGTGTTCTTAATCCGTCCATAGCCGAGCTACAAAGCCTCACTGCGCCTGCGTGTAATCCTTTTAGAGATGGGAGCTGCTTACTGCGCATGAGTCACCCAACCCCCCCTCTCCACAGAGTCGTTAATTTACTGAATCTTGCCATTGTGTTCTGAATCCGTCCATAGCCGAGCTACAAAGCCTCACTGTGCCTGCGTGTAATTCTCTTTGAGATGGGAATTTTGAGGCTTTGTTTACGGCAACGCTTTGGAAAATCCCTTCTCGAATTTGATTTGCACAGAGCATCACCTCTCTATGCGCCTGTGTGTAATCCTCTTTCGGAAGGGTGCTAGTTTATTCCTGCTCATGCGCCTGTAACTTCACCCACCACTACTTGCTTGAGCGCCCCCCCCCAAAAATTTTCATTATGATTTTTTAACTGTTATTTTATCCACAAGCCTGCAAAAACAATCTTGATATTACGATATTAAATCTGTGCGTTTGCCTGCACATGTTGATTTGTGTGCTTTTTATGTACTGTATTTTGGGGGTGTTGGGATAAAATTACAGTATTATGATGAACTGCCTTTTGAAATTACTGTACTCTACAGTACAGTATGTTATTTCTTTGAACTGCTGCACAACTAATCCTTCATCCCTCCTCCACGCACACACAAACTCTTATCGACAGACACCTCCACAGAGTCATTAATTTTCTGAAGTTAGTTAGTCATTGTGTTTTTAATCCATCCCTAGCCGAGCATCAATCACCTCACTGCGCCTGCGTGTACTCTAATCCTTATAGAGATGGGAGCTTGCTGCTTACTACGCATGAGTCACCCAACCCCCTCTCTCCACAGAGTTGTTAATTTTCTGAATATTGCCATTGTGTTCTTAATCCGTCCATAGCCAAGCTACAAATCCTCAGTGCGCCTGCGAGTAATCACCCCACCACCCCCCAGCCCTTTGAGGCTTTGTTTACGGTAACGCTTTGGAAAATCCCTTCTCGATTTTGAAATGTAAATCCGATTTGCACAGCATTGTGAGAATTGAGAGTTAAAAAAACATTAACTGATTCATGTTGTTTTGTCATTCATTCTTATTCATTGGTGTACTGTAGGGGTCGGGGGGAGTGGGTTGTGGTTGTTGTCAATGATTATGACTAGCAGGAATGTGAATAAATATTTATTTTATTATTATCAGGAACCAAAAAATACAGATATAAAAGGAATCATGAATAATACATAATGCAATCTTTATTAAGTTCTTTTGGCAGAATGAAATTGGATAAACATTTAGAAAACATTTGTAAAACATGGGGAAACATGAATAAATCACATTTATAATAATATTATTTAATAATATATACTGTAATGTATAATATATATATATATATATATATATATATATATATATATATATAGTAATATTATTTTTTTTGTCTTTATCTTGTTCCTCATTCGGTGTACAGTACAGTAGTTCATTGAAAGAGGAGAGGTTTTGTGTACATCATTACTGCTGTTTATATACTGTATATTTGACTGTACAAACAGATTAGACTGGACACAACACCCAACTCCCCCCAGGCCACCCTTTTTTCCTGAAACGACAAGAAAACAAAAAATTCGTGCAGTTATGTGCGTACTGCATTATGGCATTGTGTGATGTGTAGTACTACTGTACATGGCTGGTGCTGCTTTCTCTGGAAAGAAAAAAATTGAGCAGTTAGTAGGCAGTTACTGTAGTACTGTCAAACTAGTCTATACTGGAACTACTGTATACTCTGACTACTGTTAAATACTATGTACTGTAACCTGATGGCTGGTGCTCCTCTCTCTGTAAAGAAAAAACTGTAACTACTGTATACTCTGACTATTGGGAAAGAAAAAATCTGTGCCATACTTACCTGTATCATACTGTACTTACAATACTACAGCACAGTACTACTTTCCTGATGCTTGCCCATTACGCGCGATGACAATGGGCAACACAGTGGCAAATGGTCTATATATTTATTGCAGCGTTCCACGGTGAGTACATCGTTCCAAAAACTCATTATGCCTTTCACAACTCGTCCTTTTTGGAGGGTTTCGCCACTTTCCGGATATGGTCCTTCAGCTGATGCCAGACCATTTCGATCGGATTGAAGTCTGACGATCTGTCATTGGAAAAAAAGGACAATTAGTTTAAGAGATACAGTATAGTACACAGTAAAAACAGTGGTAAAAAAATGAGACACGGTTACCGCACTTACTCAGCTGGCGTCTTCACCCAGTTGATACCGCGCTCAAGGATATGCGCTGTTGACACGGTGTGCTTCGGATAGTTGTCCTGGTAGAAGTGGTGACCATTCAGGAACTCGCGTGTGATGCAATGCACTATCTCAGGGACAATGTTGTCTTGGAAGAAAGCTTTATTCATGATTCCTATAGCAAGAAAAGAAAAGTGCTCAAAAAACTGCACAATAGTACAGTTCAGTGCATACAGTAAGGCTACACTAGTAAAGTACAGTGCATAAGACTACATTATATTTCATATATTTTACCTTCAAAGATGACAATGCATCCTGGTCCACGCCTAAAGATGGCACCCCACACATGCAGCTTCACGTGGTGTTTTGGCCGCGGCTTCAAAGATATGCGGCCTTTTTAGTGGAACGCAAGGCTTGCAAATCTCTCCAGCGACACAGTAGACTAGTCAGTGAAGATGCAATCCTGGAAAGTTTCCCAACTGTCGTTCAATGCCTGGGCCTGGACCACTCTTTTGATTTTGTTTGCGTCCCTTATCATGGGGTACGCTCTGTAATGACAAGGAATAAATCATTTTAGCAGTACAGTACAGTTTACTAAACAACACTTTTACCTCTTTACCACTTTGTGCTGTCCAGTACTAACCTCACACGTCAATATTTCCATCTAATGCTGCGTCTCATCTTCTTTATGCTGGTCTCGGATACAGTGAGATTGTGATTTTCGTGCAGAGTGTATTTGACCCTTAATGCACTCTTCTCATCATTTCCCTCACTTATTTTGTCGACCAGAAGAGTTGTCTCCCTACAATGTAAAGAAAAACATTCCGGTAAGTAAAAATATTAGAGAAAGTAGATCAACAGGATACAATATATTGTTCTATTAATATGCAGCAAAGAAAACTGTTGAAATATAAATATAAATATACAAAATATATATACTGTTGTAATATAAATATAAATGTACAAAATATATATACTGTTGTAATATAAATATACAAAATATATATACTGTTGTAATATAAATATAAATATACAATATATATATATATATACTGTTGTAATATAAATATAAATATACAAAATATATATACTGTTGTAATATAAATATAAATATACAAAATATATATACTGTTGTAATATAAATATAAATATACAAAATATATATACTGTTGTAATATAAATCTACAGAAATAACAAAAATATTAGATACAGTACTGTAGATGTACAGTACATTTTTGGATCTAATTTTTTTTTAAAGTTTTATAAATATACTTACGCGTTAGTTACCCTTGGTGCCCTTTTGCGTTCTCTGTTTTTTCCGTGTGCATGATAGGTAACGGTGGTTGCTGGCACAACGAGGCCAGAAGTAGCTAACCAGCGTTGGATAGCAGCAATTCGGTGTCCGCTCGTGTACATCTCCTTAATTCGCATGCTGAGATCCTTGGAAATCTTTTAAACAACCATTGCTGCGAGTAGAAAGAAATACAGTACAAACACAAGAATGTATATTCAATGTTTAGTCGATGTGTATTCAATGTGCAGTGAATCCACAAAATGGATGGTGAATTTATATGGTAATGACTCACATTAGAGTACGCCCACTTTCAACACCTGTACCTCGGCATCATGCATAAAAGGTTACACACTTTGCATAGCCCACCACTCGATGATCTTTATCTGTACTTGCCCTTGTGCAGATACTGCATTGTGCCACCTGCTTCCATGGAGCAACCCCGATTCTACGGACGCAGGAACCCACTCACCTCTGCCGTGCCTGTCATGCAGAAAAAGCGAAAGGCGGTTGCCGTTTCCACGCCAAGGCAAAAGCGACAGGCTAAGGCCAATAAAGAAAACCTTCTGCTGACCCCAAAGGCTAAGGGTTTTCATAGACGTCAGCCTTATTATGTCAAGAAGATATACGGTGATGTACTCTCGACGCAAAACGATTGGCAGCCAACCCATCGAATCCGCAGACCACTTCCTCACATACGCTTCGACGACTCTGCCGCCGCTGTCCCGGAAATCTTCAGCTCGTCTTCTCGACCCCTCGTCCTCGACTCTGCCGCCGCCCTCCCGGAAACCCACAGGCCACCTTCTCCAGTTCTATCCGACGACGCTGCCGCCTCTGAAATCCACGGGTCACTTTCTCCTTTGCTCTTAGACGACTCTGCTTCTCGCCTGGAAATCCAAAGGTCACTTTCTCCATCCCTCTTCGACGAAATGCCGCTTCTCCTCTACCGGATATCCACAGATAACCTCCTCCACCATTCTTCGATGTCACTGCCGCTTCTCTCCATGGAACCCCCATTTCATCCTCCGTTGCACCCATCCACCCAGATGTCCACACGCCATGCACAAGAAGCAGCTCATTAGACCGGATGCTGAATGGGATAAGTCTGGATCTCCCCGGGAACTCTATTGTGCTAGCAAAGATAGATTTGCTTCTGGAGACCATGTTAAATGTGGAGCAATGGATGCTACATATGGATCACCGGATGATGCATATGGATCAACGGATGCTAGATATGGATCAACGGATAGATCGACAGATGGAGAAGATAGAGGCTGACATAGTGAGTATACATCATTTGCTCGGTGTTAATGCCCCTGTTTCCCCGATGCCGGAGCAGGGGGGTGACATGGATGTAATGAATGATAGCATCGACCCCCTTCCATCACCAAGTGCACCCCCTCCACCAGAAGATGTAGTGTACATGTATGCGGTTGAGGAGGACATGACAACCCCGTCGAGACCACGCCAGGAGACAACACGGTGACCATGACCGGAGGAAAGCTTCCTCCCAGACAACCTACCATCGCCTGTCGCCTAAAGCATACCCGCTCGCAGAAGACCTACATTCGCTCGCATCAATACGGTGCCCGACATCACCCTGTGTGATCTGCCACCGGCTCTCAGGGAGAAGTATAGGGTGATGAGTGCTGGTGCACCCCACAAGTATGCCTTGTTACTTTTTAAGCACCATGTTCCCTACTCTTTGTACTGCGACTGGGCCTTCAGAGTGAACTGCGACGGAAATCGCGTAAAAAAGGCGCTTCCTGCCAATTTAAGAAAGAGCATTCTGGATGAAATATGGCGCTTTTATCCAATTACAGATCCTGTAAGGAAAGGCGTTCGAGACTGCATTAATGGCGTTTTGCGCAATGCAAGGAATCGGTCATGGAAGGACAATGTGGTTGACTTTCTGGATTAATCAGGGGAACTGTAAGACCATACTGTACTGTTGTGCTGAACTGTGCTGTACATGTTTTGACCTGCTGAACTTAAATAAAGGAGATGTTTTGACCTGCTGTACTGTATTTAACTTACTGTTTTAACTTGCTGTACACGCACACAGGACCTGCACAATTCCAGTCCCTGAGGGCCGCAAACAGGCATGGTTTTCAAGGTTGTCCTGAAATCCGGGCCTGTCTGCTGCCCTCGAGGTCTGTACTGGTGCAGACTGTTTTGCACACCATCCCACTGTAAATGTTTTAACTTGCTGTACACACACACAGGATCTGCACAATTCCAGTCCCTGAGGGCAGCAAACAGGCACGGTTTTCAAGGTTGTCCTGAAAACCGGGCCTGTCTGCTGCCCTCGAGGGCTGTAGTGGTGCAGGCCTGACTGACTGTTTTGCACACCATCCCACTGTACTGTATACTGTATGTTTCATTAATAAAGGAGATGTTGCATTTTGTATACTGTATTTTATGAATAAAGATTTTTTTTAATCACAGGTAAGACCATACAGTTGTGTTGAACTGTATTGTACATGTTTTGACCTGCTGTACTTAAATAAAGGAGATGTTGTTGTGTGTTTTTTAACTTGTATTTATACAGAAATGTTTTAACTTGCTGTACACACACACAGGACCTGCACAATTCCAGTCCCTGAGGGCCGCAAACAGGCACGGTTTTCAAGGTTGTCCTGAAAACCGGGCCTGTCTGCTGCCCTCGAGGACTGTACTGGTGCAGACTGTTTTGCACACCATCCCACGGTATATGTTTTGACTTGCCGTTCTTTAATAAAGGAGATGTTGCGTTTTGTATGTTTTATGAATAAAGAATTTGTTTTTAAAACATGTGACTGTAAACCATACTGACGACTGTAAATGTTTTTACTTTCTATACATAAATGTTTTCACAGCTGTAGCAGTAAACCATACACCTGTTGGTGTTTTGAATTACTGTGCACTTAAAATGTGTCTACATTGTACAGTATTTGTAAATAAATGTTTTTGTACTTACTCCACCAATAAAAGAACATGGGCCTCATGCAGAGAACAGCGCTAATAGCAATCTCGCCATTTTCCGGAGAAAATCGCGCTAAAAACAGCCGAAAATGGCGAGATTTGAAAAAAGCGCCTTTTTTTTTTCTCTTGAAATTCGCCGCGCGGCTGGAGAGTTTTTAATCTCTCCAGTTTTTTTTTCTGCCGTATGCAGAGAGCCGCGATCGCCATCTAGTGGCTGTTCGCGCCAAAAAAATGGCGCGATGTTCAACATTTTTCCTCTCCACCAAGCAGCTGGCGCTCCGCGGCCGGTGGAGGGGAAAAAAAAAAAAACGCGATTTTTTCCCCACTAGTTTCAACAGCGCTGATAGCGCTGGTTGAAACTCTCCATATGCAGAAAGGCTTGTAAATGCAGTTTTCTGCCCTTTCAGCATATGGAGAAAAAAACTCTCCAAAAAAGCTAAAATTTTTCCCCCTCTCCAATTCTAAAATTCGCTGCTCTCTGCATGAGGCCCCATGTTGATTTGTTTTATATTGTTCCATTGGCTCCTTTGCTACTGTAACAAAATACAGTGTTTCTAGAATGTACACTACTGTCCAGGCACACTGTACTGTATACTGTAGGCATCCTCAGTACAAGAGTATTAAAAAAAATAGAAGACACATACAGTACTGTACTGTACTGTATGTACTGGCACTGTATAGAAGACACATAGGGCCTCATGCAGAGAGCATCGTTATTTCAAAATTCGCCATTTTTTGTACAATTTCGCGCAGAAACCGGCAGAAAATGGCGAGTTACGAAAAACGCGCCATTTTGTTTTTTCTATTGCTAAAACTCGCCTCGCGGCTGGCGAGAACCTCCATCTCGCCATTTTTAAAACTCTCCGAATGCAGAGAGGTACGAACGGCATGTAGCGGCTGTTCGCGCCAGGGAAATGGCGCGATTTTCTCATTTTTGCCGCGCCAGAAAAAGTTGGCAATAAAATGGCGCTCGCCGCCTATAGCAAAGGGGAAAAAAAGCCGCGATTTTTTTTTTACACATTTCTGAAGCGCGCATCTTTCCCATTCAAACTCGCCACACGCATCCATGTTAAACATAGCAGAATTCGCACTTTTCTGCATATGGAGAATAAAACTCTCCAAAAAAGCTACTTTTTATGAAATTCGCCAATTTGAAAATTCTATGCTCTCTGCATGAGGCCCATAGTGTATGTACAGTACTGTATACATCTAGAATAAATGAATAGTTTTTATTTTTTGGGGTTTATTACACAGTATTGTATACTGGTTAGGTACCCCCACTTCAGCTTATAGTGAATGGAGTGGTGCTTAGAGGGGCAAATTATAATTAATACTAAAGACACACAGAACCCCTATATAGCACTCTATTCCTATGTGAGATGATGAGTAATTTTAAAATGTTACATTTTATTAAACAAAGTAAAAACACTGGGGTTTAAAACAAGTATTAAATGGTAGCAAGTGTTTGGTACTCCTTGGATGACTTTCTCCCAGGGAGTGTCAGATAGGGTAGTAAGATCCAGTGTTAGTGAACTCACTGGCCCTAGCAACCTTCATATGGAGCGATTGGCTAGAGGTAGGTGATTTTTGGACCGATAGTTGTTGTTATATATGTCGTGTCACAGTATATGGGTACTTGTTGGTGCACAGGATAGACAGGACATATTACTGTACTGCTAAATGTTGCAGTCAGGTAAGGGCATAAATGTATTGATATACAGTTATTGGTAGGTGTGCACCAAATGTGTGCTAACGCCAACTGGGGTCTGTCATGCATGAGCATAGAATATAGACCATAATTGTCACGTGTGAACTTGGGATCTGAGTGATGCAGATCTTTGGTTAACACTAGTACTAATTAGATACACTGTTAATGTTGAGACACTGCTTGAACTCCTAATTGTAACAAACTGGGAGCTGTTGCTAAGAGCTGCACCTTTAGGGACCAGGAAACAGGTTAGTAATTTACAACCCTTGCCTAACTGGTGCTTCTCTTATACATATATTGGTGGTAAAACTGGCACTCCAGACGTAAGTGGCTGGTGGGGATACCAGGGGCTGTTGATACACAATCCTTTTTGCTGGTAAAGTACTCGGATGTCAGCAGGACAGTATACCCTTAAACATTTACATGTGCTTAGTTTGGCCAGATCGACAGTAGATCGTTCCCTTTAAACTGTGGCTCATAAGACCATTGGGTCTGTATTGAGATCTTGAAAGTGCCGCCGCCGAGCCGCGCTGACTGCCTTTAATCTCATGCAGTCAGCGTCTGTGAACAGGGGCTCTGCGCGTGCACGTGACTACGTGGTGCCGACGCGCGCGTTTCGCTGGTATGCTTCTTCAAGGCCAAATAATAGGGGGGTATTCCATGTAACCGGAAGGTATTTATAGCACTTGATTTAACCTTAGGTAACCCCTGGAATGATTAAGCGCATGCGCATTGGGGGCTGGTCTCAATGACTGATCATGGCCAGCATAATAGCAATGAGAACTGTCTTAGTGTGTAGAGGCTTATGGCATGCTGCTTTGATGGTTAATAAAGATTACTGTGCAATGTTTAAACTATGTTATTAGATCTTTGTAATTTGAACAGTGGCTCTCACATGTATCCCACTTTAGTGAAGTTTGTAACAAAATAAATAAATAAATAAATAAACTGTTGTCTTGTCTGTTATTGTTTCCATGATCTTTTAAATGTATTAACAGTATGTGTAAATAGTAATTGGCAGGAATGAAGCAGATTGTAAATCCTCATATGATGACTAAATTTAATTTTAATTTTTAATTTTTTAAATTTTTTTATTACTGCACCAGAGTGTTCAGGAGTATTATATAAATGTATTATGATGAACTGGTAGGATTATATGAAGGGACTGAAGACGAAACCTTCATTAAGGCCTTTGGGTGTGAGTGCTTGTAGTGTGTAAATCCAACGTGCTTCCTTCTGTAATAGCACTGTGTCCACATTGCCTCTCCTTTGGCCTAGGGAAAATTGATCTATGCCTCTGAAAGTTATGGCTTTGGTGTTTCCATTTTGGCAGGAGTTGACATGTCTTGCCAGTGGTGTGTCTACATTGTTACGTATAGTACCTATGTGTTCCAGTACTCGTAGTTTGAATTGGCGTTTTGTTTTTCCAATGTAGATTTTACCGCACTCACATAATCCCTGATATATGACTCCAAAGGTTTGGCAGCTGATGAATTTCCTAATCTCGTAGCTTTTGGAGTTGTTCCAATTTTGGAATGTTTTTGTGGTAGTAATGTGTTGGCACGCTTTGCAGTGTTGGCATGAAAAACTGCCCAGTGGTTTTGGAGGTAGCCATGTTCGTAGTGGTGTCTCCGTATAGTGGCTATGGACTAGGATATCTTTGAGGTTTTTGGCTCTTCTACTAACCATTGACGGATATGTTGGGATGACTTCTCTGATATCCTCGTCCGCTAAAAGAATATGCCAGTGTTAATGGAGAACTTCCCTGGCTAAGTTCCACTGTTTCTTAAATGTTCCCACAAAACGTACTACTTTCTTCTCAGTGGTTGATCTTTTATCCAGAAGGAGGTTTGCACATGGGGAGTATTTTGCTCTCTTATAAGCGGTCTTTATGCTTTTGTTACTATACCCCCTTTCTTGAAAGCGACTAGTCATAGCTAGGGCCTGAGTCTCAAACTCTGCGATAGTACTGCAGTTTCTCCTAAGTCTTAGGAACTGCCCTACAGGTATGGCCTCAATTAGCGTTCTAGGATGGTGACTAGATGCTTCTAGAAGATTGTTAGTGGCCGTCGGTTTGCGATAGACTGTAGTTTCTATCAGGTTGTCTATCCCTCGTGATAATTGTAGGTCCAGAAAGCAAATAGAGTTCTGATTATATTCCAGGGTTAGGTGGAGGTTTAGTTGATTGTGGTTCAAGGTTTCAATTAATTCTTTTAGTAATGCAGTTGTACCTTGCCACAGCATGAACACGTCATCAATGAAGCGTGTCCATAAAATGACGTGTGACGTGTAGTGTTCCATTTCTTCTGCAAATACATGTTGTGCCTCCCACCATCCTAGAAACAAATTTGCATAGGATGGTGCACACTTCGTCCCCATGGCCATGCCTTGTATCTGATGATAGATCTTACTGTTGAACAAGAAATAGTTCCTAGTGAGGACAAACGTAAGAAGGTCTATCACAAATAGGCCATGGTTGACGAAGTGTTGTCCTCGAGTCTGTAGATAGTGTTTCGTAGCTGCTAGCCCAGAATGATGGTAGATACTGGTGTAGAGTCCCTCTAAATCCAGACTGACCAGAAGGGTGTCTGGTGTAATAACTACACCCTCTAGTCTATGGAGGACATCCTTACTATCCTTAAGATAGGATGGCAGAGATGCCACAAAGTGCCTCAAAATTTGGTCGACATAGCTACTTGCATTCTCGGTGACATTGCCTACCCCAGAAACTATGGGGCGGCCTGGAGGTGGTGTTTTGCGTTTGTGTATTTTGGGAACACTATAGAAGGTGGCTACCCTTGGATTTCTATTCAGGATAAAATCATACTCTCTTTGGGTAATGACCTTATTGAGTAGACCTTTGTCCAAGATAGAGCGTAATTCCGAAATGTATTCGAAAGTGGGGTCCGTTGCTAGGACTTCATAGCAGTTTTTATCAGATAGAAGTCTTAGATTTTCAGCTTTATAATCAGATGTGTTCAATATGACCAGGTTCCCACCTTTGTCTAAAGGTTTGATTGTAATAGACGTGTTGGATGAAAGTTCTTTTAGCGCATTTTTTTCTGGATTTGTTAAATTGTCAATCATTTTGAACCTAGATAGGTTCTCAAGATCTCTGGTTACAAGATCACAGATCACGTCTATATGTGCAAACTTATCACTGTATGGTAGGAACTTTGATCTGGGTCTGAGTGTAATGGTCCCTCTCCTGGGTTTCTTTCTGCTTCCTCCAACAGGGAAGACAGATTAGTGAGGGCTTCTGATTCTTGTAGGCTTGGTGGGGATATGTCCAGGGATTGAGCTACCCTTTGGTCTCGAAGGCGATGGAATTTGTGTAGTTTTAGCTTTCTGCTAAAAAGATTTGTGTCCTTCACCCATTCAAAGGTGTCTATTGTTGACGAGGGTGAGAAAGACAACCCTTTGTTTAGTAAAGTGATGTGATCTTGGGTAAGTGCAAAATTAGAGAGGTTTACTATTATAGACTTAGTATGGTCCAAAGAACCCTCTAGTACCTCTGTTGTTTCCCTTTCCTTTTGCTCTGTCCTGGTTGGTTGCTGCTTCTCAAAACTCTTCCCTTTTCCCCTTCTGGTTTTCCTCGGCCTACAGGCCCTGTTAGTATGCTTTTCTGTTGATCTAAAAAATGTGGAACCAAGGATGTAAGGAATGAACCTGATGGACCTTCACTATTGTCTTGTCTAGCTTCGTCTGTGTCTGAGATTTCCCACTCTGTGGACGAATCTTGTTGTTCCGCTGCTCTGGGTATATATTTGCTCTTCTTGGCAAATTTATATCTGAATATTTTTCCTTCTATGACGTCTCTCTTGTCCCTTTCGAACTTTCTTCGCTTTCTGTCCTTTAGATCAGCTGTAAACTTAGAAATATTAGATTCTAGTCTACTCTCTAGTTCAGCAAACTTGGGGTCATCTTTCCAATTAGGTACCTCCTTGAGTTTAGTCTCTAACTCAGTATTGAATGTTTCAAGCCTTTCTTTCTGGTGTTCCACTAGTAGTTGCATGAGCATAATCGAACATTGCTTGAGAATTAGTTCCCATGAACGATGGAATTCTGGGTCACTTATATAATGTGCTGGGGCAATGTTTGCTCTTAGACCTCTTGGTATGGTTTCTGCCTTGAGGTAATTCTCAAAACTACTAACCTCCCACCAGGTTTTAATGCGTAGTTTCAGAATTCTATCCACTTCGTTAAAGATATTAGAGACACTAGGTTTTTTATTTGACTCTAGAGGTACATTATCTGATGAGAACAAACTATCTGATTCAATCTGCCAGTCTTGGTAGTTAGGTAGAGCAGATAGGAAACCAGACATTGTGTGGTGTATGCGAGCTGGGGGCGGATGAGGGGCGAACTGAACCCCTTAAATCAGATATTGTATACTGGTTAGGTACCCCCGCTTCAGCTTATAGTGAATGGAGTGGTGCTTAGAGGGGCAAATTATAATTAATACTAAAGACACACAGAACCCCTATATAGCACTCTATTCCTATGTGAGATGATGAGTAATTTTTAAATGTTACATTTTATTAAACAAAGTTAAAACACTGGGGTTTAAAACAAGTATTAAATGGTAGCAAGTGTTTGGTACTCCTTGGATGACTTTCTCCCAGGGAGTGTCAGATAGGGTAGTAAGATCCAGTGTTAGTGAACTCACTGGCCCTAGCAACCTTCATATGGAGCGATTGGCTAGAGGTAGGTGATTTTGGGACCGATAGTTGTTGTTATATATGTCGTGTCACAGTATATGGGTACTTGTTGGTGCACAGGATAGACAGGACCTATTACTGTACTGCTAAATGTTGCAGTCAGGTAAGGGCATAAATGTATTGGTATACAGTTATTGGTAGGTGTGCACCAAATGTGTGCTAACGCCAACTGGGTTCTGTCATGCGTGAGCATAGAATATAGACCATAATTGTACCCATATACACTGGCGACACACTTTATTCGAGCTCGGCTAGTCCCACGAATTCGGGTATACCCGGGTGTATTGAGGTTTGTGACTGTTTCCTGCCCGAGTGCATTGGGTTATTTTCCAGGCAGGGATTGAAGCATTTTATTCCCGCTGGCTGCAATACTGCACAGTATATATATATATACTGCATTACAATTCATGAATTTATGCCATCTGGTAGACACGCGAAGCATTGCAGCCTATTAAATCCTAATCATATCATTTAACAGATCAGCCGCCCGTCAGCCAGGCATGAACCCAGGCTGGGAAGGCAAACGCAACGGGGCTTGTCAGAGGTGAGGAGCGGCGCATTCCAGGTATCTGCCAGGTACATACTGGGTATTTGCTCGAATAAAGTGTGTCGGTGCAGTACTGTGACACGACATATATAACAACAACTATCGGTCCCAAAATCACCTACCTCTAGCCAATCGCTCCATATGAAGGTTGCTAGGGCCAGTGAGTTCACTAACACTGGATCTTACTACCTTATCTGACACTCCCTGGGAGAAAGTCATCCAAGGAGTACCAAACACTTGCTACCATTTAATACTTGTTTTAAACCCCACTGTTTTAACTTTGTTTAATCAAATTTAACATTTTAAAATTACTCATCATCTCACATAGGAATAGAGTGCTATATAGGGGTTCTGTGTGTCTTTAGTATTATTTATTACACAGTATACTGTTTATAAAAAAGTATTGTATACTGTACGGCTGGAAAACATCAGCATACTGTTTCAGGTACAGTATTCTATCTTAATCAATAACAACGGCCACTAAACTGTAGTCTCCGGTACGTGGGTTTTTAAATCCGATTCAGCAATGTGCAGGCATTGTTACACAAAGCGATATTATCCATCGAAATCCCTCCATTAGCCGTTTTCTTTTCTGAGGAAAAAAAAAAGAAACGTTTTACTGTAATGGTCTAAACAAGTTCCCAGCCAGTCCCACCAATAATTTTCTCGGAGGGCATCTCCTGTTCACATGCGCATGCGCCTACCATCGATGTAATGACACGCATACTGTATGCATTTCAAGAAGGTTCCAATGCGCATGCACCTAGCGTTCCACCAATTGATCAGTATCTGCAGTACAGTACTGTAGAAGCCGCTAAGCCAATGATATTGCTTACAGGAGAATCGCTTGACTTTTGAATCACGCCGATATTGATACTGTATTGTCAAAATAAAAAAAACACAGAAAATAATACGGCAACAATACTCACCATAGATTTTCCCATTCAGCTGGCGCCAGCGCCGGTTCACTGCCAGTCCAGTGTTCTTGATCATCCACGTCGATAGTTTGCAGCGGGACTAGTCCACCTGTAGTCAGCTGATGAGGCTGGAAATTGCTTAGGTACATGCAAGCTTGATCGAAACTGCACGCGAAATCCGGCTCAGGCTCAGGGTTGTCACTGACGGTGGGACCGTTATTGGAAGCCGGTACTGGTGCATTGCTTGGCAGTGACTGTCGTATCTTAGTTGGTTTTAACACGACCCTTCGCCTTTTGCCGTCTGCATGATCATAGATACAGGAAAAAGCCGGTGATACACACCAATACCCTCCAACAAATTGTGGCTCAATACGATAAAAACAGGGATCGCTACATAACCTTTTCCTTATTGCACGCTTCCACGTATGAGGAGCTGGCGAAAATTTGTAAAATTCATAGTTTTCGATAAAATACTGATACATTTGAACAACTGTTGCCATCTTATCATCTGTTGCATTACTCTCGGCCCATATCGAATACGCGTAACTTCTGTCGGATTTTTGGAAAGCGGGCTGCACTTGAACACTCATGGCGGGCGGCAGGTCTCTGGAGAATACTGTAACCAAAACTGGTCTTTGTCTTTCTTTAATATGAAAAGCCTAAATTGATACATTTTTGCAACCTCTTCCTTCAGTCTCAAGGCCAAGTTACAATAGCACACTGTGGTATCTTTTTTAAATGAAACACCTGCAAGTCGACACATTACTGAAGCGCATGTGCATTACAATTCATGAATATCTGCCATCTGGCGGACACGCGAAGAATTGCAACCTATTAAATCCGAACCATTCTCAATAAATGCATCAACCGCGCGTCAACCGCGCATGACCCGTGGCTGAGAATGCAAAATTAATGCGGCATGCTCCAGGTGAAGTGCGTCGCATTCCAGGAAAAAGCCAGGGAAAAACCGTCGATGTGTTAGACTCAGATGAGCCGCAGCAGTAGTACTGTCAATCTAGTCTATACTGGAATTACTGTATACTGTGACTACTGTTAAATACTTTGCAACAAGATGGCTGGTGCTGCTCTCCCAGGAAAGAAAAAAATTGAGCAGTTAGGTGCATATTATGGCATTGTGTACTGTATAGCTACTCCATATTGGACTACAGTATGCAGTTAGTACTGTCAAACTAGTCTATACTGGAACTACTCTATACTGTGACTACTGTTAAATACGTTGTAACCAGATGGCTAGTGCTGCTCTCTCAGGGAAAAAATCTGTGCCATACTTACCTGTATCATACTGTACTTACAATACTACAGTACAGTACTATACCATACTACCTTCCTGATGCTTGCCCATTACGCGCGATCAAAATGGGCAACACAGTCGCAATATGGTCAGTATATTTATTGCATCGTTCCACGGTGAGTACATCGTTCCAAAAACTCATTATGCCTTGCGCCAACTCATCCTTTTTGGAGGGTTTCACGACTTTTCGAATATGGTCCTTCACCTTTTGATAGGATTGAAGTCTGGCGATATGTCATTGGAGGGAAAAAAAAAGGACAATTAGTTAAAGAGATACAGTACACAGTAAAAACCGTGGGAAAAAATGAGACACGGTTACCGAACTTACTCCGCTGGCATCTTCACCCAGTTGATACCGCGCTCAAGAATATGTGCTGTTGATGCGGTGTGCTTCGGATCGATGTCCTGGTAGAAACAGTGACCATCTGGGAACTCATGTGTGATGTATTCCAGAATCTCAGGCACAATTTGTTCTTGGAAAAAAGCTTTATTCATGATTCCTTTAACAAGAGATTTAAAGTGCTCAAAAAACTGCACACTAGTACAGTACAGTGCATAAGGCAAAAGCATGTGACATACCATTTTACTGTACCTTCAAAGATGACGATGCATCCTGGTCCACGCCTAGAGATGGCACCCCACACATGGGTGTTTTGGACGTGGCTTCATAGATATGCAACCTTTTTGGTGGAATGCAAAGGTGGCAAATTTCTCCAGTGAAACAGAAGACTCGTCAGTGAAGATGCAATCCTGGAAAGTTTCCAGGAAACTTTCCTGGAAAGTTTCTCCACTGTCGATCCATGCCTGGGCCTGGACCACCCTCTTGATCTTGTTAACATCCCTTATCATAGGGTACGCTCTGTAATGACAAGGAATAATTTTATAGGTACAGTACAGTTTCTTAAACAACACTTTAACCTCCTGTACTGTCCAGTACTAACCTCACACGTCCATATTTCCATCCAATTCTGCGTCTCATCTTCTTTATGCTGGTCTCGGACAAAGTGAGATTGTGATTTTGCTGCAGAGTGTATTTGACCCTTAAGGCACTCTTCTCATCATTCTCTTCCCTTATTTTGTCAACCAGAAGAGTTGTCTCCCTACAGTGTACAACAATCCGGTAAGTTACAGTAGGCCACAAGTACAGTACATTATTTACAGTAAAAATAGTATACAATTAGATAGATCTACACAATATATAGTTCTATTAATATGCAGCAATATAAACAATAATAGATATACTGTATTATATTCTGTAGTTATATAAATATACCGAAATAACTATAAAATTAGATAGATCTACACAATATATAGTTCTATTAATATGCAGCAATATAAACAATAATAGATACACTGTATTATATAGTGTAGTTATATAAATATACCAAAATAACTATAAAATTAGATAGATCTACACAATATATAGTTCTATTAATATGCAGCAATATAAACAATAATAGATATACTTTATTATATAGTTACACTGGCGACACACTTTATTCGACCTCGGCTAGTCCCACGAATTCGGGTATACTCGGGTGTATTGAGGTTTGTGACTGTTTTCTGCCCGAGTGCATTGCGTTATTTTCCAGGCAGGGATTGAAGCATTTTATTCCCGCTGGCTGCAATACTGCACAGTATATATATATATATACTGCATTACAATTCATGAATTTATGCCATCTGGTAGACACGCGAAGCATTGCAGCCTATTAAATCCTAATCATTATCATTTAACAGATCAGCCGCCCGTCAGCCAGGCATGAACCATGACTGGGAAGGCAAACGCAACGGGGCTTGTCTGAGGTGAGGAGCGGCGCATTCCAGGTATCTGCTAGGTACATACTGGGTATTTGCTCGAATAAAGTGTGTCGCAGCAGTATATAAATATACTTACGCGTTAGTTACCATTGGTGTCCTCGTGTATTGTTTGGTTTTTCCGTGTGCATGATAGCACACGGTGGTTGATGGCACAACGAGGCCAGAAGCAGCTAACCAGCGTTGGATATCTGCAATTCGGTGTCCGCTCGTGTACATCTCCTTAATTTTCATGCTGAGATCCTTTAAAATCTTTTTAACAGGCATTGCGGTGAGTAGAAAGAAATACAAACACAAGAATGTATATTCGATGTTTAGTCGATGTGTATTCAATGTCCAGTGAATCCACAAAATGGATGGTGTATTTATACGTTAATGACTCACATAAGAGTACGCCCACTTTCAACAACTGTACCTCGTCGCCATGCATAAAAGGTTACACACTATGCATAGCCTCCCACTCGATGATCTGTATCTGAACTTGCCCTTGTCCAGATACTGCATTGTGCCATCTGCTTCCATGGATCAACCTCGATTCTACGGACGCAAGAAACTACTCTCTTCTGCCTTGCCTGTCATGCCGGAAAAAAAACAGCGGAAGCCGTTTCCAAGCCAAGGCCAAAGTGACAGGCTAAGGCTAATAAAGAAAACCTTCTGCTGACCCCAAAAGCTAAGGGTTTTAATACACGTAAGCTTTATTATGTCAAGAAGAAATTTGGAGATGTACACTCAAGGCAAAAGAAATGGCAGCCAACCCATCGAACCCGCAGGCCACTTCCTTCGATTACGCTTCAATGACTCTGCCGCCGCTCTCCCGAAAATCTACAGCCCATCTTCTCCACTACTCGTCCACGATGCTGCCGCCGCTCTCCCGGAAACCTACAGCCCATCTTCTCCACTGCTCTTCGACGATGCTGCCGCTGGTGTCCCTGAAATCCACGGGTCACTTTCTCCATTACACTTAGACGACTCTGCCGCTTCTCGCCCGGAAATCCACAGGTCGCTTTCTCCATCCCTCTACGACGATGCTGCCGCTTCTCTCCCGGAAATCCACAGGTCACCTCCTCCATCCTTCTTTGACGACGATGCCGCTTCTCTCCAGGAACCCCTATCTCATCTTCTGTAGCACCCATCCACCCAGATGTCCACAGCATGCTATGCACAAGAACCAGCTCATTACACCCGCTCCCAGAAGAACACCCGCTTCCAGAACCCAACCAACATACGCTTGCATCGATACGGTGCCCAACATCATCCTGCGCGAGCTGCCACCGGCACTCAGGGAGAAGTATAGGGTGATGAGTACTGGTTTACCCCAGAAGTATGGCATGTTAATTTTTAAGCACCACGTGTCCTACTTGGTGTACTGCGGTTGGGCCAACAATGTAAACTACGAAGGAAATCGTGAAAAAAGGGCGCTTCCTGAAAATTTAAGAAGGACTATTGTGGAGGAATTGCGGCGCTATTTTTCAATTTCAGATCCTTTAATGGCATTTTGCACCATACAAGGCATCGGCCCTCGAAGGACAATCTGGTGGGGATCGAATTTGCGTGACTGTTCAACTGTTGTTTATTTTTTGTAAATGTTTTTGTAAATTGTAAGAAATCCAATTTAGCAATAATTATATTGTAATGAATGAATCTGTTATCAAAGGCAGAATGTTAAAGTATACAGTATAATAGTCTGGACTTTCCTTCATATCTATATATTATCTGATTGTATATTCAGTTATTGTTACATGTGCAGTATTCTAAGTGAAAGGTCAGATCTATTCTGACAGACAGAATTGACCCAAAAGGTCAATTCGTGGCCTCAAGTTGTTGAACAGCTGCAAGTCCTAACTGGGAAAAATGCTGCATAAGACTTTTCAATTCAGTAAGTTTGAAACTACTTATATGTTCAGAAGTAGTTCATATGACATCAGTAATGTGGGTAAATACCATGTTGGGATATAACATCTTAAAGGTTAAAATGGCTGACTGGGTGGGTCTTTATGGATAAATACAGCAGTGAGCTTAGTGAGTTTAGGAAGGAAGGATGGAGAGAAGATAGGCCAGACGAAGAAAGACCAGGCCAGATTGATAATACCATGAAGAGGAGAAAAGGACATGTTAATACCTGAAGAGAATATTAACAGAAAGAAGGTTACTACTGCACCGACACACTTTATTCGAGCAAATACCCAGTATGTACCTGGCAGATACCTGGAATGCGCCGCTCCTCACCTCTGACAAGCCCCGTTGCGTTTGCCTTCCCAGCCTGGGTTCATGCCTGGCTGACGGGCGGCTGATCTGTTAAATGATAATGATTAGGATTTAATAGGCTGCAATGCTTCGCGTGTCTACCAGATGGCATAAATTCATGAATTGTAATGCAGTATATATATATATACTGTGCAGTATTGCAGCCAACGGGAATAAAATGCTTCAATCCCTGCCTGGAAAATACCTCAATGCACTCGGGCAGAAAACAGTCACAAACCTCAATACACCCGGGTATACCCGAATTCGTGGGACTAGCCGAGCTCGAATAAAGTGTGTCGCCAGTGTATGTGCAACTATTCTTAAGAATATCAATCTATTTGAAACATCACCATCGTCATTCTTACTATTTTTGTATGTAAGTAATTATTTTCAAAATAAACGTTTTGTTTTTGTGTGCAAACGACAAGAATGCTGAATTCTGTTATACTGATGTGAATCTACAGAAAAAGCGAATTTAAGGACATTTAACATTGGCGAGCCAGCCTTCATTCAGTTTTTTCGTCACATTTGGATTAGAGGGGGTGTTGTCGATACATCCTGGATCCAAGATTTGAGAAAAAATTGAAACGAACCGAAGAAAAAAGAAGTGTCAAGTTTTTGGTAGATTTGACTACAGTTGATTAACAGATCAGAGACAGAGAACCACGTTTCACGAATCTCCTAGAGGGAGACGGACTGTTCGGGGGTTGCCTTTGTCTGGTCAAGTTTCCCAAGGAAGAAGGTACATTTGCGGGACGTGCAGGGAGCATTGTCTGGAGCATTTGTATGCGCTGAATGGAATAGCGTGGAATTTCTTCAAAGAAACGTTGCGACGTTTGTGGGGGAACAATTCGAGTTTTTTCAGCACAAGTTTTCGGTGAAAGAAAATACTTAACAAAACGTAAGTAATGGAATTTATTAATTCATATGCAAATGACAGTAATATGATGTTAAATGTGTTACCTCATACATCTACTGACACTGAATTATGGAATTCTCTGTGGAATCAGGTGCAAATAGAAAATGAGAGAATAGATAAGAAAATACTAACTATGCATAAAGATAAGAAAAAATTAAGAAATGTCATGAAAATGATCAAAGTGTTTAATTTGATGGTTTTCAATGATGAGAATTCGCATAAAATTGAAGTTGTAAAAACTGATCAATGTTCAAATTGTAACATTTTACATAAACGCATACATGAGTTAGAAAAACAAATTGAAACATCCAATATCAAATTTGCATGCGCTGCTGGTAAAGACAAAAAGAAAAAAGATACTCAAGGGGCGTCTTTTATTCCTAGTTCTAGTGCAGACGTAGATATGACTGACATTAGCAGCACAGAACTGACAAGGAAAAAGTTCCATGACAAAGCAGCCACACTGAATTTAAAGATTCACGATCATTTAATGAAGGTATTAAAAGATATACCTGATTATGAGAATCACCTGGATGCATTTCATAATGCAGACATTTTTGAATCTTATACAGATTGATTTAATTTGACTGAGGAACAAAGAAATAAGATTTACAAACTGTGGTTACCAACTCACATGAGTCGAAGGTTAAAAATGCCTGTCAGCATGCCTCAAGAGGATGATAACGGGGATTTTATACAAGGGTCCTGCATTGACAGGCTTAGCCAATTAATTTACATTTCCACCGGACATGCCATTACCGTTGATATTTTGGAAGATCTTAAACCCAAAATTACAGAGGATACTTTTGAGTTTATGTTAAAATTCCAGACTGCATACAAATTACTGTTTTCTGATCAAGATTCTGAAGAGAAAATGATTAGAGCATTTGTAAAAAAATTTACATTTTTAGATCCAGTAAAATTAGCAATTGCTTCTGAGAAAGAATCATTA
The DNA here is from genome assembly GCF_040206685.1 of Ascaphus truei. Classification (NCBI taxonomy): domain Eukaryota; kingdom Metazoa; phylum Chordata; class Amphibia; order Anura; family Ascaphidae; genus Ascaphus; species Ascaphus truei. The sequence goes on along the minus strand of NC_134484.1, from coordinate 311,991,254 downwards.
GAAGTTGCTGCTCTTTTTATTGATAATATTAGACGTCAGCTTTTGCAGAATAATCCCAGACTTAAAATCTCAGAAGTTGTTAATGATAGAAATGCCTTTCATGCCACTCAAAAAAGTAACAGCTCTTGGAACAGTCAGAGTGACAGGAGTGACAACTGCAGAACAGACAAGCCTTTCCGGCTGCAAGGTTTTAAATGTTTTCATTGCGGAGAAATAGGGCATTATAGAAGAAACTGTGACAAATTCTTAGATCTACAAAAAAGTTTGCGGAAAGAGAATGTATTTGTTCAGCACACAGACACTAATGATCTCACACACAAACAGGTTTGTAACATAACTCACATAGACGAAAGACTTAATTCATCCTGACTAGACTATCTGAAACCACGTCCTCTTGAAGTATTAACTCCAGTAACTTTGGATAAAGAAGGAACCTTAGGGGGGTTTGATACAGAGTTTTTAATAGATACTGGGGCACAGTTAAGTGTAACAAAAGAAAAGTTACCAATGTTGTCAGGAACATCTCTTTGTAATATTGTGGATTTAGGCAATAAGGCAATTTGGAAAAATTCTAAAGGAAGAAAGCCTGTGTTAATTAATCCTTCTAAATATGGTAACGAGAGAAGTGTTTGTCCAATTAAAATGGTCACCAGTGAGTTTCAATTACCTGAAATCAGTGATAATTTTTGTGTCAAGCCAACACTTAAGAAAGATTTCCAAATAACACAAAAAACAGGACAGGATTTTCTCACTGAAGGAAATGCAATAGTTGATTCCTTGGCTAAGGAAGAGGTTTTAACAGAACAGAATGTAGTGCTTACAGAGACTAGTGCCACAGCGATAGTCAGACACAAAGATACGCAGCTCCTTTCCTTTACAGAGAAACAGGCAAAGGATACGTCCATTGCTATTTCCCGGGTTGATTTAAAGCCTTCTCGTGTCCATAAAGAAAAGGCCATAAATCATGAAAGTTTGGGTCACGTAGGACAAGAGACACTTTTGGAAAGTTTAAAAGGAAATCCTGGGCTCAAAAGGCAAAAACCACCTTTCCAATGTATTGCACCAGCAGATGGCCCATGGTCCACATTGCAAATTGATCACAATGGTTCCTTACCCTCAGGGAAGAATGGGTTAAAACATGCTTGGATTATGGGAGCTGTCTTTTCAAAATGGGCTGAGAGCATTCTGGTCAAGCAAAATGATGCAATTACTACAGCACGAGTTTTTTGGCATCATGTTTTTTCTAGATGGGGTTTTCCTCGCATTCTTGAGTCAGATAGGGGTTCTCATTTCACAGGTTTAGTGATGAAAGTTTACATGTGAAATTTTAGGGATTAAATAAAGATTTAAAGTATCATCCATAATCAGTTGGTAGAATAGGATTTAAAATTTAGGAATTAAAATAGGTCTTCTATATTTCCAAAATTTTAAAAAGGGGGGAAGTGAAGTAGATGACAATTATGATCATTTTTTTTATGAAAAAAAGTATTTGGTAAACAAATTGAGAAGGATCTTATGATATAATTAACATTATGATAAAGGTTATGTTTGTGATTTATTTACGTAATATGTCGATTGTAAGTGTATGGTCCAGATGGACTAAGGTTAAATATATTTACCAATATAATGATACTGCTATATTTTTACAGGTCATATGTAATTGTGTGATGAATAAAGAATACGATTGGATGATCGGAGTCAAGAAGAATGAGGAAAATCAACAAGAGTCATCACCTATGGGACTGAATATTTTTTAATTTTTTAGGAAAAAGGACAAAATGACTATTTTTTATTATATTTATTACTACTGGGACTATTGAAAGAAATAATCAATACTGAAAAAGTACAACGGGGAATTACATCTCTAGGAGTACAACAAAGTTTGCTAGAAGAATTGTTATTGGTTCAAAATTATACAGATTTATGGGTGCGATGTACAGTATGTACAAGTATTATTATTTTTTCTTTAAATGTTCATATTAGGAAAAGAAAGAGTTTTATTTCCTATAACAGTACTAGAAATAGTGGTAATAATATTCAGTTATTATTTTATAGTCTCCAATATCCAGATTTTTATTTTTTACACAATTATAGCAAGACTTAACGGATAGATTTTTTACGCTTGTTTACATTTTTATTCTAAAATACTTTGTTTATTACGCCAGGTCAAGATTATTTATCATTCCTGCTTACTTTGTATTGAAACCGTAAAAACATTTAATGTTTGAAGAATTAAATTGTATTGGAGGAAATCAGTAGGAATATATTTACACATTTTTGAGAGATGTAAATATGCTTCCATTACAATTTAATATAGCTCAAATAAATGAGTTTGAGTTCTCTTGAGAGAAATGGACTGAAGAACTTTAAAAAGATTAAGGTTTACTTCAGATGTTACAAAAACAATAAAAAGCAGAAATTGTTTTTCAACATGAAGAAGGTAAACTAAAAGAGATAGAACATGATGGGTAATTACAGGCTCAATGGGCAAAGTTTTAAAGAAATCTGTTATAATGTATCAGTATTGGGAAATATTTCATTTGTCTTCATCATTGTACGTTGTTATAACATGATATATTGTTTTTCAGCAATTGGTAATATGTATTGTGAAGGCAGAGTAATTCAGAGGTATGCTGTATTCTGACATTCTGTTTGATAAGTTTTGAATGTGATATGTATGGTTGTTTGAAAGATTTATAGTGATTCTATTACAATCTAATTTAGGGGGGCTGTAAGAAATCCAATTTAGCAATAATTATATTGTAATGAATGAATCTGTTATCAAAGGCAGAATGTTAAAGTATACAGTATAATAGTCTGGACTTTCCTTCATATCTATATATTATCTGATTGTATATTCAGTTATTGTTACATGTGCAGTATTCTAAGTGAAAGGTCAGATCTATTCTGACAGACAGAATTGACCCAAAAGGTCAATTCGTGGCCTCAAGTTGTTGAACAGCTGCAAGTCCTAACTGGGAAAAATGCTGCATAAGACTTTTCAATTCAGTAAGTTTGAAACTACTTATATGTTCAGAAGTAGTTCATATGACATCAGTAATGTGGGTAAATACCATGTTGGGATATAACATCTTAAAGGTTAAAATGGCTGACTGGGTGGGTCTTTATGGATAAATACAGCAGTGAGCTTAGTGAGTTTAGGAAGGAAGGATGGAGAGAAGATAGGCCAGACGAAGAAAGACCAGGCCAGATTGATAATACCATGAAGAGGAGAAAAGGACATGTTAATACCTGAAGAGAATATTAACAGAAAGAAGGTTACTATGTGCAACTATTCTTAAGAATATCAATCTATTTGAAACATCACCATCGTCATTCTTACTATTTTTGTATGTAAGTAATTATTTTCAAAATAAACGTTTTGTTTTTGTGTGCAAACGACAAGAATGCTGAATTCTGTTATACTGATGTGAATCTACAGAAAAAGCGAATTTAAGGACATTTAACATAAATGTTTTGACTTTCTGTACTTTAAAAAAGGAGATGTTGCGTGTTATAACTTGTATTAATAAATAAATGTTTTTACTTACTGTACACAAGACCTGCACAATTCCAGTGCCCGAGGGCCGCAAACAGGCCCGGTTTTCAAGGTTATCCTTAAAACTGGGGCTGTTTGCGGCCCTCGAGGACTGGAGTTGTGCAGGCCTGACTGACTGTTCTGTACACCATCCTACTGTAAATGTTTTGACTTTCTGTACATAAATGTTTTCACTAGCAGTAAACCATACACCTGTTAATGTTTTGAATTGCTGTACACTTAAAATGTTTTTAAATTGTATTTGTAAATAAATGTTTTTGTACTTACTCTACCAATAAAAGACAATGTTGATTTGTTTTAAATTGTTCCATTGTCTCCTTTTATACTGTAACAAAATACAGTGTTTCTAGAACATACTGTACAGTACGGTCCAGGCATACTGTACAGTATACTGTAGGCATGCTCAGCACTGTACAGTACATCACAAGAGTATTAAAACAATACATGCTGTACGGGTATAGAATACACATATGTACATGTAGAATAAATGCATACTTTTCATTTTTCGGGTTTATTATACAGTATATATAAAAAAGTATTGTATACGGTCTGAAAACAACAGCATAATGTTTCAGGTTTTCTATGAAGCGCTCAGTTACAGTATTCTATCCTAATCAATAACAACGTCCACTAAACTGTAGACTCCGGTACGTGTATTTTTTTAATTAGATTCAGCAATGTGCAGGCATTGTAACACAAAGCGATATTATCCATCGAAATCCCCCCATTTGCCGTTTTCCGCATGAGATGACAAAGTTTTATTTTCTGAGGAAAAAAAAAAGTTAAAGTTTTACTGTAATGGTCAATCAGTCCTCTAAAGAAGTTCCCACAGTCAGTCCCACCAATAATTTTCTCGGGGGGCGTCTCCTGTTCACATGCGCATGCGCCTACTGTTGATTTGATGACACGCATATGTGTTTCAAGAAGGTTCCAATGCGCATGCACCTAGCGTTCCACCAATTGTTCAGTATCTACTGTAGAAGCTGCTCAGCCAATGATATTGCTTACAGGAGAATCGCTTCACTGTGCATTGATATTGATATTTCAAAAACAGAATAAAATACGGCAACATTACTCACCGTAGACTTTGCCAATCAGCTGGCGCCGAGCCACTGCCAGTCCCGTATTCTTGATTATACACGTCGTTGACAGGTGACAGCGGGACTACTACACCTGTAGTCAGCTGATGAGGCTGGAAATAGCTTAGGTACATGCAAGCTTGCTCGAATCTGTACGCGAAATCCGGCTCAGGCTGCAGGTATCCGGGCGGGAACAGACAGCAAGGGTTGTCTGTCACCAGGTTTTCACTGACGGTCGGACCATTATTGGAAGCCAGTGCTGGTGCTGGCGCATTGCTTGCCTGCGACTGACGTTTCTTAATTGGTTTTAACATGACCTTTCGCCTTTTGAAGTCTCCATGATCATAGATACGGGAAAAACCCGGTGATACACACCAATACCCTCCAACAAATTGTGGCTCAATACGATAAAAACAGGGATCGCTACATAACTTTTTCCTTATTGCACACTTCCACACATGAGCATCTGGTGAAAATTTGTAAAAGTCATAGTTTTCGATAAAATACTGATAAATTTGAACAACTGTTGCCATCTTATGTTGCATTAATCGCGGCCCATATTAAATAAGCGTACGTTCTGTTGGGTTTTTGGAACACGGACTGCAGTTGTGCACTCATCTCGGAACTCTCAGGACAATAGAACACCAAACACTGCGCGTATAGTTTTAATATGAAAAGCTTAAATTGATACATTATTGTAACTTCTTCCTTCAGTCCCAAGGACAATTTACAATGGACCACTGTGGTATTCTTTTAAACACCTGCAAGTCGACACATTACTGAAGCGCATGCACATTACAATTCATGAATATCTGGCGGATACGCGAAGAATTGCAACCACTTAAATGCGAACCATTATCAATAAACACATCAATCGCGCATCAACCGCGGGTGTGAATGCAACATGAATGCGGTATGAATGTGGTCAGAATGCGGCATGAACGTGGTGAAGTGCGGTGAAGTGCATGGCATTTGGAAAAAATCCCCGAAAAAATTCGGAGATGTTGGAGAATAAAAGGGGCCAGGGCTGTATTGTATTGTAATTTATTGTATGTCTTTAATTGTATAGCGCCATTAATGTACATAGCGCATCACAGAAAACACACTAGATGGCGCTCAATATCTCAACAACTAAACATAGTGCACATATATACTAATAAAATATAAACAAACACAATGTGAAAGAAAATGCAAATGAAATCATAGGCAAACAAAGGAACAAAAAAACACTCAAACCCTTGTAAGGACTGTTTCAAGGTCCACACGAACAAAGACAAGGAAGAACCAGGGGAGCATTGATACCTTAAAAAGAAATAAAATACATAGTGCAACACTGTAGCAATATATCAAATGGAGCTCCCAAAAGAGCACCTCTACTATATACAGACTAGAGGGCCACAGATGGAGGCTATAAGGAGGAGGTGTAATCTCAAGGAAGGGAGACACACACGGAGCTCAGGTAAAAATCTCACAATTTATCCAAACACAATAAAAAATGGAGGCTTACAAGATCCCAATGGGATAACAGCATAGGACGTTGGTGATCGCAATATCACATAACAGCGTCTCTACTGCTTCAAACCGCCAAGGTGCATCACAGCCTGGAGCCGACACGTCACTTCCGGTCTTGGGGCTGATACGTCACTTCCGGTGTCGCCGCCGGTTGGAAAATGACTTCACGGGATTCCAGGCAATCTCTCCCTCTCAATCGTAGGGTCACGCTCTACTCGTTTCGCCGTTCTGAATGACGAAATGGCTTTGAGCGCATCACAGTAATAATACACATGGTAATCATATAAATAACAAATATATAAATAACATGTCATGAGAATAAGTGCTTCAGACATAGAAGTAACATTAAGGAAGAGGAGTCCCTGCTCCGAGGAGCTTACAATCTAATTGGAAGGTAGGGAGAACGTACAGAGACAGTAGGGGGGAATTCTGGTAAGTGCTTCTGCAGGGGGGCCAAGTTTATGTATCATGTGTCCAGTATTATCCACATTCACATACAGTATTCATATGCCTCTTTAAGGAAGTGTATCTTAAGGTGGGTCTTAAAGGTGGATAGAGAGGGTGCTAGTTGGGTATTGAGGGGAAGGGCATTCCAGAGGTGCGTTGCAGACTGTGAGAAAGGTTTAAGGAGGGAGAGGGCTTTAGATACAAAAGGGGTAGAAAGAAGACATCCTTGAGAAGAAAGCAAGAGTCAGGATGGTGCATAGCGGGAAATTAGGGCTGAGATGTAAGGAGGGGCAGAAGAGTGTAAAACTGTAAAAGTGAGGAGGAGAATTGAGTGCGAGATGCGGGATTTGATCGGAAGTCAGGAGAGGGATTTTAGGAGGGGAGACGCTGAGACAGATTTAGGAAAGTGTAGAGCGATTCTGGCAGTAGCGTTTAGGATAGATTGTAGGGGAGACAGGTGAGAGGCAGGAAGGCCGGACAGCAAGAGGTTACAGTAATCATGACGGCGAGAGAATGAGGGTCTTAGCAGTCGAGCAACAGAGGAACGGGCGTATCTTTGATATTGCGGAGGAAAAAGCGTCAGGTTTTTTAAACGTTTTGAATGTGAGACGAGAATGTGAGAGAGGAGTCAAGTGTCACCCCTAGGCAGTGTGCTTGGGCTACTGGGTGAATGATGGTACTTCCAACAGTAATGAGGAAGGAGGTAGTAAGGCCAGGTTTGGGAGGAAGTATGAGGAGTTCTTTTTTTGCCATGTTAATTTTAAGGCGGCGGAGGGCCATCCAGGATGATATCGCAGAGGGACATTCAGAAACTTTAGTTTGTACAGCAGGTGTAAGGTCGGGAGTTGAAAAGTAAATTTGTGTGTTGTCAGAATAGAGGTGATATTTAAACCCAAGAGATGTTATTAGGTCACATAGAGAGAGTGTATACAGAGAAAAGAGGTCCCAGGACAGAGCCCTGGGGTGCCCCCACAGAGAGATCGATAGAGGAGGAGGAGGTCTTAGCAGAAGAGACACTGAAAGTATGATGGGAGAGTTAAGAGGAAATTCAGGATAGAGCTTTGTTTCGAATACCAAGAGTATGGAGAATGTGAAGGAGAAGAGGGTGGTCCATGGTGTCAAATGCTGCAGAGAGGTCAAGCAAAATGAGCAGAGTGTAATGACCTCTTTCTTTGGCAGCATGGAGGTCATTTAATTATTTTAGTGAGGGCTGTTTCAGTGGAGTAAGCAGTGTGTAAGCCAGATTGTAGAGGGTCTAGGAGAGAATAGGTATTGAGAAAATGGAGCAAGCGAGAGAATACAAAACATTCAATGAGTTTAGAGGCAAAAGGCAGGAGGGAGACAGGTCGATAGTTAGAAGACAGGTAGGGTTAAGCTAGCGTTTTTTGAGTAATGGTATAACTGTTGCATGCTTGAAGGAGGATGGAAAGGTATCAGGGTAGAGGGAGGAGTTGAAATGTTTCTGAGTGTATGGATTATAGTAGGACCAAGAGTATTTAGGAGATGGAAAGGAATGGGGTCAAGTGAGCAAGTGGTAGAGGGAGAAGAGGAGATCAACAGTGACATATTCTGCTTTGAGACAGTGAAAAAAGAGTCAAGGAAGGCAGGAGGAGAGTTAGGAAGTGGTGTAGGATGGGAGAAGGAAACAGAGGGGATGTTCTGACGTATGGATTCCACCTTTTCCTTAAAATAGTCAGCAAAGTCCTGAGGTGAGATGGAGGAAGAAGAGGCAGCTGAAGGTGGTTTGAGTAGAGCATCAAAGACAGAGAAGAGTCAGTGTGGGTTAGACTTGTGCGTGTTGATTAGTGAAGAAAAGTAGGTTTGTTAAGCTTGAGAGAGGGCAGAGTTGAAACAGGATAGCATAAATGTGTAGTGAAGGAAGTCTGGGAGAGTGTGAGATTTCCTCCACAGGCGTTCAGAGGAACGAGTGGAGGAATGCAGCATGCACGTGTGGGAATTTATCCAGAGTCTAGGGTTAGAAGGGTGAGGGCGGCAGAAAGAAACGAGGCATGTAGATCAAGAGAGGAGGATAAGGCAGATTTGTAGTTCCTGACCAGGTTGTCAGGATCTGTAGCAGAGCTGAGATAGGAGACGGAGAAGCGTAAACTGGACTCAAAGGCTGGTAAGTTAATAGAGTGCAGGTTTCTTCAAAAACGAGGGGTAGGTAGAGAAGGGGAGAAGCGAGATAGAGAGAATGAGATGAGGTGATGGTCAGAATGAAACGCTTGCGCTGCCCACGAGCAATTGTATAGTGGTAAAGTGAACACAGGCGCAAACAAATAAAAAGTGGACACTGTTAATAAGTGACTAATTGAAAACTTAAATAAGTGAGAAAGTGATAGTAATAAGTAAATACAGTTTCACCCCCTGCTCTGGAACCCACTGGAAGGGGTAGTCTTCACTCTTCCCCCATAGTAACAGCAAAACACACAAAATCCAAGGGGAGAAACAAAAAAACATTTAAGTGCAGCAAAATGGCAACGTGGAAATAAAAGCCTCCAAATGACTTGGCTCTAATGAATTGACTACTTACAAGATGTAAGAGTCAAATAGGCAGGGTTGACACAAACAGCCAGTGGCAGATGGGTGGTGAAGTTTTCATCAGAGTGGATCAGGTCCTCAGGATGAAGTGCCCCAATATTGAGAGAAAGAAACTGGCATAGCACAGATCACTCAAGGTATAAAGATTTTATAACAATAAAATAATGTACTCACATTCTAACAATTAAAAACGGGCATGTCACACTGCATTAGTGTAGGAAGACTTTAGCCAGCCAGGCTCACCGTCTCACAGCGTTCCCCACTCCTCCGCCTCAGCCTCCGGTCAGCTGTTACACTGTTCCCACTGGCGTCTGACGTCACTTCCGGTTTCGTCGCTCGGTAAGGGCTGGATCTTCCTGCAACTTCTCTGCTGTATGCTCCGCTCTGGATGAGGCTCCCACTCTACGCGTTTCGTCACGTGTTACTGTCGACTTCGGTATGACAACCTTTTGCTTTAAATAGCCTATGTCGATAGTACGTGTGCCCCTTTGAAAAAGCGCGCCCCAGCGCGAAACGTACGTCAGGTGATCCGACGGGATGACATCACTTCGCGGCACCGGTGGATACATGTAACATCCACATTGAATGTCGGAGCTGTTTCCTTCCATACGCAGGAATTGCAGCGCTACTATACCATCATCAAGCTAAGCTAAGTCCTGTTTGTAGCTTCCCTTTGTATACAATGTGCGATCACATGTATTACTACATTATAAGGAGATTCTTTTTAAGCTACTTACCTGTGCAGTCGGAGCTGTTTTTTGACCAGATGCAGAAACGGCAGCTTTAGTATACCGACACACGGCTTAGCCTTTTTGTAGCTCTCCTCCAAAAAGTTTTTTTAGTGTAAACCAGATCTAGGTAGTGACCATCCTTTTGGGTGCTGGCTGCAGTCCACTGTTAAAGGCCAAAAGAAGAGAGAGAAAGCAGGAAGGCCAAGGAGAGAGGGGTCATCAATGTGGCAATTGAAGTCCCAAAGGACAAAAACAGGAGAGTCGAAAGAAAGAAAGAAAGAAAGAGAGACAGGATTCAAAGTGAGAGAGAAAGGCAAAAGGGGGGTGAGTAGAGGTAGGTGGGCGATAGATGACTGCGACGTGGACAGGGAGAGGAGAGAAGATCTGGACAGTGTGAGCCTCAAAGGAGGGAAAATCAAGAGAGGGAGGAATAGGAAGGGTTCGGTAACGGCAGAGAGAGGAGAGGAGGAGCCCCACACCTCCACCCCTGCCATCAGGGCGGGGAGTCAGGGAGAAAGAAAGGCCACCATAAGAGAGGGCAGCTTCCAGAGCAGACTGAGTGAGCCAGATCTCCTTTACAGCAAATAGGAGCAGAGAGTGAGTTAGAAAGATGTCATGCACAGAGAGGAACTTGTTAGAAAGGGAGTGAGCATTCCAAAGGGTACAGGAGAAAGGGAAAGAGGAGGGAAGGTGGCAAGGGATGGGTATGAGGATAGAGGGGTTGACACCAGAAGAAGTAGAGGTTGCATTTGGCAGGCGTGGACAAGAGCCTGTAGAAATAAGGCAGGGACTAGGATTGGGAGAGATATCCCCAGAAGCAAGGAGTAGAAGCATGGATAGAAAGAGATTGTGTGAAGATGATTTGTAGGGGTGTGATTCATTGCAGGGGATATAGCTGTGTAGTGTCAGAGGGTGCAGGAAAGAAAGGAGTTCATGTGAACTGAGAAGTGGTGAAGGAAGGAGAGATAGAGATATATGAATAGAGTTAGAGACACTGGGGTTTATACAATAAGCTCTGTATTTTTGCTCCCAATTGGAAATTTTTGCTCGTCCGAAAAAAAGGCGGGATTCACTAACATGTTCAGGGCATTTTTTTCCAGCCAAGCAAAAATATGCCAGATCGCGTGAGATGTTAGAAAAAAAACCCTGTAAGAACTGCATGGAGAAGCTGCGTCTCCATGCACGGCTCTTAAAGGTAATCGTACTGTATAAATATACATTACAATACTAGTGTACATGAGCAGGGGGTCTCCTGAACTGAACCGCATTGATTTGGGACCCCCTAGTTCATGAGATACGGACCCCGTTATGGGGTACCTGTATCCCCTGTTCTTTTAAAGCTCCTGCGTCCCGTGACCGGGGGATTTAAATCCTGCAGGGGGATACCGGCACCCCATAACGGGCCTGTATCTCATGAATTAAAGGGTCCCGAGGCTTCATTCCAAAGGGCACAGGAGAAAGGGAGAGTGGTGGGAGGGTGGCAGGGAATTGGTATGAGGTTGGAGGGGTTGACACCAGAAGGAGTAGAAGTTGCATTTGGCAGACGAGGGTGAGAGCATGTAGAAATAATGCAGAGACCAGGATTGGGAGAGATATCTCCAGAAGCAAGGAGGAGAAGCATGGATAGAAAGATAATGTGTGAGGATGATTTGTAGGGGTGTGATTTAGTGCAGGCGATATAGCTATGTAGTGTCAGAGGGCGCAGGTAAGAAAGTAAGAGATGGAGATATATGAATAGAGTTACAAACATACTGAGGCTGGTAGAAAGAAGTGCATAATTTGAGAAGAAGTGAGGTCACATTAAATATAAATAGTAAAGACGGCATCACAGCAATAGTGAAGTGCTGAGATGTGCAGTCGGGGATAGATAATATCCTCCTTTCCAGCATAGATCAAATGCAGGAATCAGGGCCAGTACAGTGGCGGCTGCCTTTAGCCTCCTGCGGCCGTTTCAGAGCGAAATTTAAAACCGCGGGCAGATGCAGTGTTTGATGCGGCATGTTCCGGTATTTAAAGCCGCGACCGCGTGTATTGACAGTATTAGCGCTGTGCTTATTTAATTGTTTTCAACTGTTTTCAACATTACAGTCTCACAGTTATGTAAGGTCTGTATTAGAGGTACACAAGCAAGCTACTTGTTACTTATGGGCAGCGTGCGTGCAACATTATGGGCGGCGTGCTGTATACAAACTTTCACTGATAACTACAGTACTATTGGCGCTGTCTTGGCATGAATGCGGCATGAACGCGGTGAAGTGCGTGGCATTCGGAAAAAAAATACCCAAACCAACCGGAGATGTTGGAGAATAAAAGGGGCCGTGACAGTAGGTCTTGTAGACTTCTTCACTTCTTTTGAACTTCCTTTTACACTTCAGATGTCCTGCTACCTATAATGGGCTACTTGGAGATGGGCTGCAGGCAGCTTAAGGCTGTTCTACCTGGGTTTAAATGGGCCTGAAAAGTCACCTGACAGTTAAATTCAGTCTGCTTAATTACCACATCTGAGGCACATTCAAACAGATGCTTTTTCTAACAGGGTGTTCCCTGCCTAGATGTGAAAGCTTAATTTAATTAAGGGTTGAATGAGACAGGATTCAAATATTGATTTTACCTAAGATATTTTCAGTTGCATATACTAAAATACACACAGCAAAGGGTTGAATGAGACAGGATTCAAATATGGATTTTACCTAAGATATTTTAAGTCGCATATACTACAATACACACAGCAAAGGGTTGAATGAGACAGGATTCAAATATGGATTTTACCTAAGATATTTTCAGTTGCATACTGTATACTAAAATACACACAGCAAAGGGTTGAATGAGACATGATTCAAATATGGATTTTACCTAAGATGTTTTCAGTCACATATACTACATACACACAGCAAAGGGTTGAATGAGACAGGATTCAAATATGGATTTTACCTAAGATATTTTCAGTCGCATATACTACAATACACACAGCAAAGGGTTGAATGAGACAGGATTCAAATGTGGATTTTACCTAAGATATTTTCAGTTGCATATACTAAAATACACACAGCAAAGGGTTGAATGAGACAGGATTCAAATATGGATTTTACCTGAGGAGAGAAGAAGATGATCTGTTAGGGTAAGAGGTCCTTCCTTTTAAACTTCAGTTGTCCTGTCCTGCCACTTACATCGTGCCACTTGGAGATGGGCTGCAGAAGGACTGTATGTTGACAGCAAGACAAGGGGACATGACCTCTTATACCTAGACACAGAGAGTGCCACAGCACACAAGCATGCTGACCCAGGAGAAAAGAGAGGCCTTCCCTGCAGCAGCAACAACAACAGAAACAGATAAAAGACTCTTGTTGGACTGTTGTATGTATGTATGTCTGTATGTATGAATGAATGTATGTATGTATGTTTAAGGTGATAAGCAGCTTAGCTACCCACCCAGTTAGAAAAGGCTGGAGAACAGGTTTAGTTATTCTCCAAAGGGGAGTAGGCCTTTATTTTGTTTCTTTTTCTATGTTTGCCTTGTTAAAGGAACAGGCGTATTAAAGCAAGGATTTAATTGCACCCTAATCGGTCTCAATTAAATACCTCTGCACACATCTCTTACAGGGGGTAAACGTTGAGTTTGGTTTAAATAAAGTGCAGAGTAAATCCCTATCTGGATCTTCAAGCTCCTCCAAAAGAGAGACCATGTCTTGAAAGGTATTTTATTCAATCTCAGTGAGAGTCTAATTAGAAACTTCCTACAAAACAAATAGAAATATTTAATACAGGAATATTTATTAAAACAATGGGTAGAAACAAAACAAAAAAAAATATTTAGAATAATGAATGATAATTATTTCTCGGGTTCCAAGTCTTGATCCGTCTGTGTTCTGTAGATCTTTCTCATTGTTTTTTTGTCCCCATCTGTGCTGTGGTTGGTATGCCAATGTTTCGTGGTTTCGTAAGCTTCTTCACCGATCGTCTGATCAGTTTCCTCCGAGACTCATTTTCATAGGGGTATGACAAAAGGGGATCTGCTCTTGCTTGTATCAGAGGATTCCATGTCTGCTGTAGGTGGGTGATTGGATCTCTGTGATGTTTTGCAGTCACCTTTAACTCTCCAGTAATAAACATGGTTATGTGCTTAGTCCATAGAGTCTCTGTTGAACTTTTTATATTTAGTCTACATTTCTCAAATTTCACAAATTCTTTATTAAATTAAATTTTAAAGTTCATCAGGTCTTTCTTAAACTTAGGGATATCTAAATCTAATTTAACCTGAGTGATTTCCAATTTAATCTGATTTAACAACAGTTGATCATGTTCTATTGTTGACTATCAATTCCCTAGAGCAACTATAAAGAACTATTTCCCATTTAGTTTTAAGTAAATCATTTGTCTCTCAATTGGGCAGCACTATCATACGATAGCCTCTAAGAATCATATTAGTGTAACACGGTTTCTCCCCCTCCCCCCAAATTTCATATAGGGACCAGTGCTGGGGAGATAGGCGTGTTACCAGGTGTGTGGTGCTATACTTGTAGGCTGCAGGAGTATTGGGTCGTCTGCTAGTTGCTAATGAGACAGGAACAGGGCAGGCTTAGACAGATCTCTGGGTTCTTTTTACTGGGTGGATTTTGCGCCTCCAGCTGTGATGGAACCCATGGTGTGTGGTTGTCAGTCCCCATCACTGCACTCCTTACCCCTCCTGCCCAGGAACTGACAACAGGCAGAGGTATATTTGAACTGGATTTATTATGGTGATTTCTGCAGCAGCTCTTCATGGCAGCATAGTATCTCTGAGATCCCAGGACCTCTAGATGGTGCTGGCCCGATAGTATAGGGCTCTGGTCTTGATGGTCTCTAGGCCGTCCGGCCTAGATTGGGCCTGCTTTCCCCCGATGGGGAAGACTGACAGCCTCCCTCTCTCCTTGGGGACCAGGATCAGACTCTAACTTTTAGGTACTCCCCTTGTAAAACTCTGGAAGGGGCGGACTCATTGATTGTACCCACCTCCAAGGGGCTGTACACAGGCCATGAGTCACCACCTTCCTTCACTTTCAAGGGAAACAGAAGGGGGTCACTGGCCCATAGATTAACCTGCTACTGCCTGGAACTTAACAGGACTTACATAGCAGATATACTATGTGGGTAAAGAAAGGTACAATGGGAAATACCCTGTTATACTCACCCTGGGTGAAACTCCCGACGACCTCGCTTGGCTCCGAATGTGCTGCACCATCTGTTATCCTGAAACCTACAGAATGACAAAATAGACACATGATCAAAACAGATACATCAGTATATTAATAGACACCATCTTGTCATCCATTGATAACAATGAGGATAATTAGTTGAACATAACCAAAGGTATCACACTAATGTTAATACCGGGGGTTCGGCTTTTTAACCAGCTGCCCATCATCATCTTCTACCCATAAAGAGTAGACCTTGGGTACACCAGCTTCCTGGCAGACCTCTACCCTGTCTTTATAAATATAGATTCCAATCACTCACTCTCCCATTAAGGAACATATGCGGGACTCGGTGATAACGTCTTTGTAATTTGTTTTGCACTGCAGGTATTCGGTTACAGCTAACCTTAGCCACTCATGACGATGGTTTTCTATATCCTGCATTATGGGCTCAGGAACATAAGGCAAGTGGTACCCGTGAGACTGCCAGAATCTAGCTCTTATAGCCTGGTCAGCTCTGCTTAATCTAAGTATCTTTCGACCAGCTCCCTGGCCGGGTAGTATTCAAAACCCTGGATGTTGTGGGTTTATTTTTTATTTTTTATGTTCAGAACCCTTAGGGATGCATAACCCCAATTTGATCTCGCTTTCTCCTACAGAGAGCTTCAGCTGACTCCTCCCTAGTGAAGGCACATTCCTCCCACCAATGGTCAACTATAGGGCCATTCCGTAGAATGAACCTTGTGTACTTTAACTCAGAGGCGTACCCCTGGAACCAATTACATTGATCAGATGATAGGGGTTCAGACCCAGCCCTATCAGATCTGGCATGCACATGGGACAAGGAATTATATGAGCCAGACGGTGAAGACATTAAAGACACTTCTGACTTCGACCTGAGGACCTTCTAAATGACTGAAAGGATCTTCTACTCCCTGGTTTCTTTACGCATCTACAGTAGCTACTTGTATTTCTCCTTCTGGCTCAGAACTTTCACTTAGCCATCTCCCACCTGCAGCTATTGTCCATGCCCGGCAAAAAATTAAAATAGGGACACAGTGCATAAAAGGTGGCACAAATTGGATAGCCTCCCACACCCTGATCTCTATCTGAACAAGCTCTTGTCCAGATAATATATTGTGCATTCTTCTATCTATTTTCATGGATCAACCCCAATTCTACGGACACAGAAACCTGCTTTCTTCTGCTGTGCCGACCATAAGAATGTGAATGTTGGAAGCTGTTTCGAGGCCAATGCCAAAGGTGCCTAAAGGAAAGGTTACGAAAGGTTCCCAAGGCAAAGAACCCTGGCCCTTTGTATGTGAAGAAGAAAATGGCCCAAATCAATGAGAATCGACTTTTTTGGATGGGCCCCAGATTTGCCCTGTCATGATAGAGGGGGTTTGGTCCGGGATTAAAGGGGTTACACCCCATTTGGCCACCCTTTACTCTCACTTGGGGCAAAGGGTTAACTGGACTGTGGTCCAGTAATGTGTTTTTACCTTGCTTCAGCATCCTAATGTATATTCCCATGTATTGTTTCTGTTCCAGTGTTGCACCAACACATACACTGGGATTGATGCGGGAGGCTTAAGGGGTTAATGAGCTACAGCTTAGGGAAATACAAATATGTGTGTTGTCTTTTCAGAAATATCTGGGCTTCAACAGGCTTGATTGAAGTTGGGTGTGAAAAGTACAGATGGGGTTTAGTGAACAGTATGTTAATACCTAAGTTGCAGGCCAAGGGTATATTGCTGTTAGAGACAGCTAGGACCCAGTCTGGAGCATTGGGTGTGAAATATAGCACCTGTGACAAACGTTCCCTAGACAGGGGGCCCAGCTTCAAAGCCTTTCTTGACAAGGTGTTTTATGGGGGCCAGGGGTGCGGTTACCGAAGGCGATATCAGAATGAGTGACCTTATTAAATATAAGAATACCATGAGATGTCCTCGGCTGAACGTGCTAAAAATTACATATGTGTAACCTGGGGACCGAACCGCAAATAACGATTACAGACACATGATGTCTAGCAGGTCCTTAATATCTCTCTTAATTTTAGTATTACACGGTAATATTTAGTCTCATTGGGAGCGTCATGCGTGCCGGAATGTATTAATATGGAGTCACTAGGTCTGTTTTTATACCAACTAGGCTACTTAGTGCCCCCTTTTCTTTATACCAACTGGGGGGTTCTCTTCTACTATATGGATGTTAGTACCCTATCCTTGGTGGGTGTCACGGGCGACCTTCGATCGATTGGATCATTTTGAATGTAGTGTCTTATGATTCTCATTGTGATACAATTATTTGTGGTCATTTTTGTTGTATATTATAAAGATTTATATATTAATTTCGGTTTTCTGGTTCTCCTTTTCATGCGCTCCTATTTTTGTGTCTGTATGTGCTGATTATGCCCTGCTGATCACGGGAGATTAGGAGCTGCTGGGGAGACTGGATTAGCCGAGGGAGAGCAACTGGATGGATAGCGTGCACAAATACCCCCTTTTTCATTGTTTTAAATTGTTTCATTGTTTAATGCTTATTTTCTATTTTGCATGTCTGGAACAGGGCAAAAATAACGTGCAGGAAATCCTCCCCCCCACCTTGGTGCAGGAAACACTCTCTGTAATACTGCCCGGTAAGACACAGTTATTGATTTGATGTAATTTTTCTGGATTTTTGTTGATGTTTTTTTATGTTGCCCATTGACTGCCATTGGGGCACATCATGCACATATTATTATATATGGGCATGGTTTAACACTGTGCCAATCAATGGGTAGTGGGGGTGGAGTGTGGAGGTAGTTGCACTGGGGGTGGTTAAGCTTCACAGGTGGGTAGAAGAGTAGGGGGGTTAACCTTTTAATTACTATAGCGGGTGGGCAACCAAAAAAAAATGCAATACATTACAATGAAATAAAAACAAACAATTGCCAAAACATGTTTTGCTTGCACAGTGATTCTCTATACCCAGAAAGGGACATAGATAAACACATTGGCAGTCATGAACAACCTAAAAAAAAACACAATTAAATAAAAGCCAATCAATGTGTTTCTGACCTTTGCTGTCTTCACCCCATCGTACTCGGGCACCATCTCTTGATCCACAGTGCAATGCTCCTCAACAGCCAATGCGATGAAGTCAATGATCATATGTTGGATACCAAAAATTAGCTATAGCGCACAGGAGAGAAGAAGAAAAAAATATATAGGGAACATTACTAAGCCAATTCGGATGGTGATTGCTATTGGCAAGTATAAAATTATTCCGTTCAACTGTTTTATTGAACATTTTTGTTTTTAGTTTCCCTTGATCTACATAGATGACGAGATCCAAGAACTCTACCTTTTCTTCACTATACATAGTATTTAAAACCAGATTGAATGGGTTTTGATTAAGATAAATCAGGAAGGCATCCAAAGATTCTACATCCCCTCTCCAGATGAACAGAATATCATCTATATAGCGAGATGCAAGGGGAAGCACCACGTGATCGGAAGAATCAGTGTGTGTGGTGACGCCGGCAGAGAGAGACGCGGGTCGCCTCGCCTAACGGCTGAGTGTCTCCTAAACATCACACGGACTATCTGAGGACTGTGACACCATGAGGGAAGGACGCGGGGCGTCTGTTCAGGCAGCGGTGTGAGTGTTTGCTGCAGGAGAGAGCTGAAGTGGGGCTCTTGCATCACAGATATATCCTTGCTGTTTTAGCTTAAATAAATTGTTTTGTATTTGAGAGCGCTGTCTCTCTTTCTTCCTTTTCCTTTCCTTATTCTTTTTATCATATCCATATGGGAGCTTATCACAGCCTACCAGTTTACAAGAAGTCTGGAAGCATGGATTCATTTCAAGATCACATCCAGCTGAGACTATCTGCTCTGTGCCCTAATTGATTTGACATCTTGTAAGTGCATTTCTTTATAGCAGGAATGTACTTTTAATATTTACAGATTACACTATGTTTTGTTTTCTTCTTCTCTTCTGTGTGCTATAGGTCGTTTTTACTATCCTACTGTGATTTTATCTCTCTGGGTGAGAGTCTGGGCCAGCTGCAGGGAGAGTATTAGATATTTTCTGTATATACGGCAGGCCTGCACAACTCGTAAAGCGAGAAGGGCCGAACTGCTCCATGGAAAAAAAAATTGGGCCACACGGGTAAAATCATCATCATCATCATCATCATCATCATCATCATCATCATCATCATCATCATCATCATCATCATCATCATCATCATCATCATCATCATCATCATCATCATCATCATCATCATCGTCATCATCGTCATCTCTCCTCCAGCACCTCTTATCATCATCCTCATATCTCCCCCAGAACCCCTCACTATCAACCTTTGCGATACTCCCCATCTGTCTCTCATACCCCAATCTCTCCCCCTCACCCACACACATAATACTCCCTCTCCACATCAAACACACAATACCCCCCTGCACACCACACACATCCCACCCCCCTGCACCTCACATCCTTCTCCCCCCCTGCACCTCACATCCTTCTCCCCCCCTGCACCTCACATCATTCTCCCCCCTGCACCTCACATCATTCTCCCCCCCCCTGCACCTCACATCACTCTCCCCCCTGCACCTCACATCACTCTCCCCCTGCACCTCACATCACTCTCCCCCCTGCACCTCACACCACTCCCCCCCCCCTGAAACTCACATCACTCTCCCCCCTGCACCTCACATCACTCTCCCCCCTGCACCTCACATCACTCTCCCCATTGCACCTCACATCATCCCCCCTGCACCTCCAATCACCCCCCTGCACCTCCAACCACCCTCCCCTGCACCTCTAATGACCCACCCCTGCACTCCAATGACCCCCCCTGCACCTCCAATGACCCCCCTGCACCTCCAATGACCCCTCCTTCACCTCCAGTGACCCCCCCTGCACCTACAATGACCCCCCCCACACTCCAATGACCCCCCCGCACCTCCAATGACCCCCCTGCACCTCCAATCACCACCTATCACCCCCTGCACCTCCAATCCCCCCTGCACCTCCAATCACCCCCCCTGCACCTCCAATCACCACCCCCTGCACCTCCAATCACCCCCCTGCACCTCCAATCACCCCCCTGCACCTCCAATCAACCCCCCTGCACCTCCAATCACCCCCTGCAACTCCAATCACCCCCACGCCTGCACCTCCAATCACCCCTGCACCTCACCCCCTGCACCTCACATCACTCTCGCCCCCTGTACCTCACACTACTCTCCCCCCTGCACCTCACATCACTCTCCCCCCTACACCTCACATCACTCTCCCCCCTGCCCCTCACATCACTCTCCTCCCCTGCACCTCACATAACTCTCACCCCCTGCACCTCACATCATTCTCCCCATTGCACCTCCAATCACCCCCCTGCACCTCCAACCACCCTCCCCTGCACCTCCAACCACCCTCCCCTGCACCTCCAACAACCCTCCCCTGTACCTCCAACCACCCTCCCCTGCACCTCTGACGACCCACCCCTGCACCTCCAATGACCCCCCCTGCACCTCCAATGACCCCCCCTTCACCTCCAGTGACCCCCTGCACCTCCAATGACCCCCCCCTGCACCTCCAATTACCTCCTATCACCCCCTGCACCTCCAATCACACCCCTGCACCTCCAATCACCCCCCTGCACCTCCAAACACCCCCCTGCACCTCCAAACACCCCCCTGCACTTCCAATCACCCCCCCTGCACCTCCAATAACCCCCCAGCACCTCCAATCACCCCCCCAGCACCTCCAATTACCCCCCCTGCACCTCCAATCACCCCCCTGCACCTATAATCACCCCCCCTGCACCTCACATCACTCTCCCCATTGCACCTCACATCATCCCCCCTGCACCTCCAATCACCCCCCTGCACCTCCAACCACCCTCCCCTGCACCTCTAATGACCCACCCCTGCACTCCAATGACCCCCCCTGCACCTCCAATGACCCCCCTGCACCTCCAATGACCCCTCCTTCACCTCCAGTGACCCCCCCTGCACCTACAATGACCCCCCCCACACTCCAATGACCCCCCCGCACCTCCAATGACCCCCTGCACCTCCAATCACCTCCTATCACCCCCTGCACCTCCAATCCCCCCTGCACCTCCAATCACCCCCCTGCACCTCCAATCACCACCCCCTGCACCTCCAATAACCCCCCTGCACCTCCAATCACCCCCCTGCACCTCCAATCAACCCCCCTGCACCTCCAATCACCCCCTGCAACTCCAATCACCCCCACGCCTGCACCTCCAATCACCCCTGCACCTCACCCCCTGCACCTCACATCACTCTCGCCCCCTGTACCTCACACTACTCTCCCCCCTGCACCTCACATCACTCTCCCCCCTACACCTCACATCACTCTCCCCCCTGCCCCTCACATCACTCTCCTCCCCTGCACCTCACATAACTCTCACCCCCTGCACCTCACATCATTCTCCCCCTTGCACCTCCAATCACCCCCCTGCACCTCCAACCACCCTCCCCTGCACCTCCAACCACCCTCCCCTGCACCTCCAACAACCCTCCCCTGTACCTCCAACCACCCTCCCCTGCACCTCTGACGACCCACCCCTGCACCTCCAATGACCCCCCCTGCACCTCCAATGACCCCCCCTTCACCTCCAGTGACCCCCTGCACCTCCAATGACCCCCCCTGCACCTCCAATTACCTCCTATCACCCCCTGCACCTCCAATCACACCCCTGCACCTCCAATCATCCCCCTGCACCTCCAAACACCCCCCTGCACCTCCAAACACCCCCCTGCACCTCCAATCACCCCCCCTGCACCTCCAATAACCCCCCAGCACCTCCAATCACCCCCCAGCACCTCCAATTACCCCCCCTGCACCTCCAATCACCCCCCTGCACCTCCAATCACCCTCCATGCACCTCCAATCACCCCCCTGCACCTCCAATCACCCCCCTGCACCTCCAATCACCCCCTGCACTTCCAATCACCCCCTGCACCTCCAATCACCCCCTGCACCTCCAATCACCCCCCCTGCACCTCCAATCACCCCCCCCTGCACCTCCAATCACCCCCCCCCTGCACCTCCAATCACCCCCCCCTGCACCTCCAATCACCCCTGCACCTCACCCCCTGCACCTCACCTCCCCTGTACCTCACCTCCCCTGCACCTCACCTCAATGCACCCCACCACAATGCACCTCACATCAACCCTGGGACCACAGGGAATCGCCACCATTTTTCTTTTTTTTAAAGTTTTTTTTTTTTTTTTTTAAATCTGATCGCGGGCCGCACAGAGCGGCCGGGCGCATGTTGTGCAGGCCTGATATACGGTAATACATGTGCACCCTTCAATTTGTTTAGTTTATATTGTAAAGCGCAGTTTCTTTGTTCTGTATCTGAATGGTCATATGTTCATTGAAGATCAGTCTCTGGAAAATTCTTTCATTCTTATCTTTATTCTTTCTTTCTTCTCTTCTATTTCTCTGCTGTATAATTCAAAATGGGCGGGCATCAAATGAGATGGACAGGTCTTATATAAGGCCTGTGATGTCAAATTTGAGTGTCAAATGGTACACCGATTGGCTGTCTACCATATGACAAGTTCCCTTTTTTTATGGATTTGGCGAAATTAAAAAGGGAGGGAAGCCAGCCAATCAGGTAGTATATGCATACTGGGTGTGGCCAAATGTATACAACAAAAGACAGAAAAGCCCAAAGCTACATCCAATATGAAAAAGTAGCAATCCTTTTGACACTTATATATATATTGTGGCAGGACGGCCTCGCGGCGGGGTCAGTAAGATGCTATACACGGTGGGAAACGTTCAACTATAGTGGTTTATTAGCCACAACCAAAATAAAGTACGGGTGCACTGTCCCTTTAAGAAACTACTTTCTTTGTAAATTAAAGCCTGTTCCCTTTAGGGAAACTAACTCACTTCTTGAGCCCTTACTAACAAGACAGCCAGCTAATCTGGACATGCCCAAAACATATGCAACACAAAGTATAACCAATAAGTGTAATAATAAAGTCTTATCTGTTGCAGCTCCAAACAGCAAACAGGAACACGGTTCCGGGGAGCAGGCTGTGTCCAGCCTCGCAGCAATGTTTATCTTTATCCTGGGTTGGGGTCCCAGCTGGTCCCAGCAGCAAAGCTCCTCGCAGGACTGGGGACCAGAGCAGCAGCAGCTGCTACGGCTTCCAAGCCGGGAGAGTTCTCTCCACCTTCCTGTGGAAAAATAAGCTCACTTTGTGTGAGCAATTTCCTGCTTTTTAAAGCACTTGTTTCACTGATAGTTCAGCCCCTGTTTAATCAGTCTTCATCTGTGCTTTTTCTGTCTGAGGAGATTAACACTCTGTGATCTGGCTACAGCATCTCTCCATTCACTGTCACAGCCTACTGAGTCACTCTGTCACAATATATATATATATATATATATATATATATATATATATATATATATATATATATATATATATATATGTAGCCATGCTGTAAAATGGACTACAGTCATCTCTCCTGCTGGCAGTAAGGCCTGGTAAGTTATGGGAATGCCAGCAGTAATTATGGAGGTTTGCCCTCATACCCTGGTGGGGTGCCCTATGTATGGATGGTAGTGGCCACATACTCTGAATCCATAATTAGTGATGTCAGAGTTGTGCCTGCCCCCAGAGGATACATAAGGCACAGCACTGCTCAAAAGTTAGTGGTGGTAGATGTTGAAGTAAGGAGCAAGTCTGCGTACAGACTTGGGAGGAGGTGGCTCACTAGTGCTGTAACTAGTGGCCCGGGAAATGATAAAGGGACATTAGAATACCGGAGCCTAGACTGTGACCAGGGACATGGCACAGGGAATATCTCCCTGAGGGGAGATAGGGAATCCACCAGATTGGAAAGATATACCTTTCAAAGGGCGGTGCAGTGATCATGAGTGGCTGAGCACAACCGCTGTGAGGGGCAGCTGGCCCACCTCACCTCAATAAAGATGACCTTGTTCAATTATACCCTTGTGTGTAAGTGTGGAGTGATTACACAGAGGAGTGCACCACAGAGGAGTTCCTCACCAGGACCATCCACTAGCGGACGCTGGGATCCTGATGAGGTGGAGGCGCTGCACTGGATATAGGTAGGACTCATGCACACTACCTCAGCTGCCTGTCTGGGTTGGCAATCCCCACACAACATCATGCGGGAGACTCAGGAGTCCTGTTGCCAACAGGTGCACCACCAGACACTACACTGTAATGGGGACTGGTTAGACCACAGGGGCCAATGTGAGATTGGGTGGGTCAGGCTAGGCCAGAAAAACCGTTACATATATATAATATATATATATATTATGTGGTATGCTTTTTTTTTTTTTTTTAGCTTGCTGGGATTCTGTGAGTTTATTAACTTTGTCCAGCTGGTCTCACTGTTTTGGAGGTTAGTGACCCCTCAACCAGGGTTTAAGCTCGCCCCTCCCTACTTTCAAAGTAAGCAGGTTTTTTTTTCATTTTGCTGGTTTGGACAGATCAAATATGAACATGCTTCCTTTAATTATAGAGGTAAATAAGAATTGTAATCAGTTAGTGTTAGGATTGGCCAAAGGGTTTAACCAAATTACCCTTTTTCAAGAGAATATATAGGTATTTCACTGTGTATTTTTGTCATATTGGATGTTGCTTTGGGCTTTTCTGTCTTTTGTTGTGTGTTATTGTTGCAGTAAGACTGTAAAGACACGTGGGTCTGAGCATAGGCTTTTATTAAGCCTCAAAAAAGGGGAACACAAATAGAGCTTACAGTCAGCATATGTGATTTAAAAAAAACATAAAACAGCTTACTTTCAACAGGTTTAGAACAGTCAGTTCAAACAGTCCAGAATAGGGTCCTTACTGAGAATACTGAGTCCTTAGCAAGCCTCAGTATTTAGTAACCAGAGGGGTTTGGTATAGTTCTATGTAGTGTACCTTCCTAAACTGGAGCGAGCATCCAAACAGATAGACTTTCTTGCAGGGCATCCTTGTGCCTCCAGGAGAGATTCAGGCTGTGTCAGACTTGATCACAGACACAGAGTACTGAGAGCTAGAGTATTTTAAAACTCCCTAACAAACCATCTGAGCAGACTAATTAGTGCCGCCTCTTCTCAGACTGAGATTAACCTGCTCAGTACTGGGCTCAATCTCTACACACAGGTCTCACATGGATGATCATCAGACAGGGAGTCCACATTGTCACAGTTATTGTAATGTGATGAAGTAATTTTATTCGAGGCATAGATGTATTCAAACTGGATGACCCCTAGTGTGCATTTTTAAGGATTTTAACAAGAAAAAGGAAGTTGAAAAAAGTTAGATGGATCATGCGGTTAAGTGCTATGAAAGTATGTGAAAGCAAAAGTTATGCTTAAGGTTGAAAAGTGGAAGAGAAAAAAAATACTCAAATATAAATATATACTGTACATATTTATTACCACAAACTGTATGAATAAAGTTATATTTGTTATTATATACAGTAACTACAGTTTATTCAAAATTGCTGTACAAAAGTCCTTGTAGATATTAAAAATGTTTTGTACCTGCTGAACAATAAGCTAATTTGCCCGAAGCACATGGGTAGTGGGATATGAACTAGCTTCATCCCCAGTGATGTTACCACTGTACTGTACTTTTTTCTAAATCAAATACCATAACAATTAAATTCAATGCAATTTGAATATAAATGATCTTGTGAAGTGAACTTTAAGGAACAAATGATATATCATGCTGAATTTGTTAAGTCAATAATTAAACAGTTATTAGATGTAATTGACTTGATGTCATGAAATTGAACCAAGAGATTTAATAATGGTAAGGAAAATTATTGAATCCTTACTTTTAATAGAACATTGCAAGTCCTTTTAATTACCTTTAATAATCATCTCTAAAGACAAGCTCAGTGTACACAATTAAATTAGATACATTCAATACAAATAAACATTTAGAATTATGCAACTGAGGTTCACCCATCTCCAAAGAGTTCATACTAAAACAGTTTTTTTTTGTTTTCAAATCAATGCATGTTAGATTAAATATTTATGTTAGATTAAATATTTGATTTTTCTTGTGATAAAAAATTATTACAGCAAGCTTCTTTTTAAATGCAAGCGAAGTAGTGAACGGCGGTGCATCTGCTGTTGGAAAAAATGTGACCAATACTGCAAGGGAACTAGGTGCAAAAATTTATTGGAGGCACGTTTAAAAACAGTAAGAGAACACGGATTACCACGCGAAACGCGTAAGAGTGTTCTCTTATTGTTTTTTAACGTGCCTCCAATAAATTTTTGCACCTAGTCCCCTTGCAGTATTGGTCAAATTTTTTCCAGCAGCAGATGCACCGCCGTTCAATACTTCACTTTCAGATACTCCAAGGTAGGAGCACACCGACAGCACCAGGAAATTCCACAAGGTCAGCAGTGAGTAACTTTATTTCAATTGTTACTTCATTCATGTGATCATCCAGTTCCCAACCACTCTGATTACCACACAAGATATACCTGTTGTAGGCTAGTGATGTCTATATGGGTGGTGTCTAAGGGACATTCATATTTGGATATTGGAATCCTGAGTTTATTGAGCTGTTTTTTGTATGGAAGAAAATGAAGATTCAAGCTATATAACTTCAATACATAGTATGGCTAGCATCACTAGGGGTCTATCCTCTATTTTTTCTTTTTAAATGCAACAGATATGTGTGTATAAAGTAAACCACACAGATAAAAACGTATCTACACTATTTTATTTCTTAATTGCTAATGTTTTACAACTATTCTGTGGTATACTAGATTTAGTGCTGGAACATGCAGAAGAAAAATGGTACTATTCAGTGGCAAACTAATTACTTCGAATATATAGCATGGTCTGTTTCCTGAAGGAAAATACATTTTAAAATTCAATGTAGAGAAAAATTAAAAGTACTAGCAGACACATTGGTCCTGAAGAAAAGCAGATTTGTTGTAGGTTGTAATACCTTTTAGCAGATCGACATTAGCGTTCTACATAGATTAAATCCTGGTGTATGTAACTTTCAATACCTCATACATCTGTAGCCAATGCTATTACAAACAGAGGAGTGCTGCAGTGGGGCCTGCACAAGGCACCAGCGGAGAAGCATATACATAAAAAGAAGAAACCGGCGCCTTACAAGTCCATAAGTGAAATGGAAGTCCAAAAGTGAAGGAAAAATGTCCCGATATATAGGCCCTTCTGATCCTCAAAGGCCAGATGATCTAATGTCGCTTCCACTGTGGAATTCGTGATATGTGAAAAAAACAAAAAGATCAATAGTGCAATATGCCAACAATGACTGATATTAAGACTGACACACATAAAGTACAAACACACCACTGACAACAATGAAGATAAACAATACAAAACAAGACACTACCCAACAAATAAAACAAACAATAGCAAGGCTGAAATTAAAAAAGCTAATTTAATAAAAGATAAACAACTTAAAATGGTAAATACCCAGATGACTGAGAGACCGCTGGTCCGGAGGTCTAAAACCAGGACCCTACTCACAGAAAAATAGATGTAAGCAGGCAGTGGAAGTCAGTACTGGAACGAAGCGTCTTTCCCTCCGATTACACAGCGGAGCGTTTCCTGGATGCACTCCTGGAGCTCCCTGCGTCTCAAGGGCGGATACTCCATCACTGAAGGGCGGGCCCAAGGATTGGACTCTTCTTCTGCCTCCGACTCACGTCTGCCACGCTCCTCTCGTCACTCCATCAGATCAACTAAAATTCCCTACGCGTTTCATGCGCATGCGCACACTTCTTCAGGAGTAGTTTATCAGAAGTGTACACCTTCTTTTTTTCTGACCAGCGGAGAAGCAACCATTGTTTTGAATAGGCTGCATGCAAAAAGGGGGAAGAGCTATTAGGATAAGTCACCCACAGGAGCATGCCACAGGTTGCAATTACGCTGGTTACATCTGTTGGTTTCTTCATCTACAGTATATAGAACTATTGTATGTTAGTTTGTTAAAAATATCACAACCTACAACTAATCTAATGTACAAAAATAAACAATCAATTTTTCTAGTGATACTTGTAACAGCAATTCCAAATAAACTTTTTTTTGTACAAAAAATGGTTTTGTTTAGAAATCTGCAAACAAATTGCATTTTTTTCTAGTTAGTGGTAGTACTGTATGAACATTAGAATTCAGCAAGTGTAAGCAGAGTGAATGGGGATGCGACTCTATAAGGAAAATACAAGAAGAAATGTAGTCTACTACAGAGTTTTCTCAGGTTAAGCATTACTGATGTGCAACATTTTCTTTGAGTTTAACACAGATTCGGAAAACCAAGGTAACAATCTAAAACAGATGAGGTAGAATCAGAAAGGATATCAAACATAAAAACAGACAGGGCAATACATGGATTATAGAGACAGCGAGAAATGTGGAGAGCATGAACAACCACGCCTCCAGAGGGAGATGGGCCACATTGGGTGTACTGCAAAAATTGAAAAATATCAGTGAAACGTTGAGAACAAATATTTAAAATTCGGTTAGTGTGAGAACAGATGCAAATAACATGAACCCTAAAAAAACAGGCAAGAAGAATCCCACAAACAACTATGACACATAAGGGTACAGTATGCTTAAATATCAAAGAATCAATTTATTTATACACAACTAAATGTACTAAAAAAAAATATTAAAAAGAGTAAACATTGTCATCAACAGAAAAGGACACCCTACACATATACTGTATGTGAAAATCAAAACATGTCTTACAATCATATACATATATGTAGTATGTGTGGATACCATTCCTCATGAGGGGAAATCACATGGAACCCCCTCAGGTTAAAATCTGCAGATGTAACCCGGGTACAGAGAATGCAGTAAATATGCAAACACAGAATACAGATATATATATATATATGTCCAAATCAGCAACAAAAACAAACATGCATACAAAGGTAAGTAAACATCTAGATACTCAGTAGAAATAGTTAGAGAAAAGGTAAACAACAATAAAATGCATAAAATATATACTATTACACAGTAATCCAGTGTCTGAAAAGTCCTGCTGCTAGAGTCCAGGGAGGTGATTCCAAAACTTCTAAAACAACTTGTATAGAAAAGGGAAGTCCTCCAGTGCATAGGCTCAGTTCACCATCCCAAGCAGGTATACAGTATGTGGGAGAAAACAGACACACAGAACAAAACAAAACAAAGAGTATATTATCAGTATGTACTACCAAAATTTTGCAGCACCTCACTAACTAGCAAACTCACACTTACATGTGCAGATCCACACTAGAGTTGAGGATGTAGCATTCCACAGTAGAGTAGCTTAAAAAGAGTATAAAAAACAAAAATAGCATAATACATTTTAAAATAAGGTAAATAAAAAGTGGATGCACTCACAAACGACTCTGTTAAAAAGGCATTGGTGATTAGCTTTCCAGCCTTGTGTTCCTCTGCTCCAGTCCAGCTCTCCCACGTCTGTCCCTCTGCCTTGTGGCTAATGGGTTGCTCCATGGTACTTGGATCACCTGCTCCTGAGTGCCTCTGTGTCCCTGCTTCACGGTGGCTCTCTCAGGCTTCTCGCAGCCTGGTTTGTGCCCTCCGATTCCGTGCTTACCAGGGTCTGGTTTGCGCAGTGCCACAGAGGTCTGCCGGGGGTTAGCTGATTTGCCAGTTGCTCGTTTCAAGGAGTATGGTGGCTTACACTTAAAATAGGCACAAAAGCGTTAACACAATTTTATTTCTTTAAAAGCTAGTATAACAGGGTGTGTCACATTGTACCTTTCTTTCCCCACATAGTATATCTGCTATGTAAGTCCTGTTAAGTTCCAGGCAGTAGCAAGTTAATCTATGGGCCAGTAACCCCCCCTTCTGCTTCCCGTGAAAGTGAAGGAAGGAAGATAGTGACTCATGGCCTGTGTACAGCCCCTTGGAGGTGGGAACAGTCCATGAGTCCGCACCTTACAGAGTTTTACAAGGGGAGTAGCAGTGCTGGACATTAAGGACTTTGTCAAGGCCCTCTCTGCCCCCTCATCCACGTGTAGCTCGCAGAGGGTAAGATATATAGATCTCACGGTTCAGGAGTTTGTGCTGACAAAATTTCCTGATTATATAGATAAAGTGGGTGGATACAGTACTTAACCTGTCGAACGAGGTCCATTACATTAAAAATACACCGTCACTTCTGTTGATTCAATGCGCATTGAGATGTAAAAGAACATATAAGATGAGCGCAGAAAATAGTGAGAACATATAGAGCAAATAGTAAATCAGTACCCATCAATGCACAACTTCAGTCATACAAACAGATAAGAGGTAATGGCATATAACATAAAAGTGGATGAAAGCTACTTACACGGCCCTGTGTAAGTTATGATCTTCAAATGGTATCTTTAGCCTTTTTCCTGGTTGTTGGAACTTCTGTGCAGTCCCCAGCTGGCTATTTCTCCCAGTACTCGCCTTAGTCTTTCTGTTGCATACTTCAATGCACATTGAATATACATCGAATATACATTCCTCTTTGCTTTATTTATTTTCTAAAGAAGCGAGGCAGAGGAAAGTTATTTCAAAGGATCTCAGCATGAGAATACAGGATATGTACAACAAAGGACATGGAATTTTACAGATCAAACGCTGGTTACTTACTTTGGACCTCGATTTAGAAAAAAGCACTGTTAGCTATCATGCCCGTGGTCAGCGAAAAAGTATAAAGCGGAGTCCCCCAGTCACCAGAGTAAGTATTTTTGTTTTCATTCTGTAATTACTGTACTAATTATACAAGCTTCTTGCATATCAAAATGCATTTTTTTGTTTACTTTTTTCCTTTGGAATTATTTTAGAGCCAAAAAATTACTGTACTACTTTTAGAAGAAAATATAACATGTTTTTTTTTTTCTTGCTGCTTTTATTACTCTAAAAGCATCTTGCATATCAAAATGCATTTTTTTGTTTACTTGTTTTCTTTGCAATTATTTTAGAATACTATAATAAACACTAAACTTTAAAATCGATGGGCTAGGAGGGGGACAGAAAAACAACGTGTCTCTGCGCAGAGGTCACGTGAGACTGTTCCTGTGGAATTCTTCCGGTGGAGGCTGTGCAGATTACCCATGTCTCTCCGTTGTTTGGTACGTAACTAGATAGGGTCCGGACCCCTATGTTTTGGCTATACAGCAGAGACACGTTGTTTTTCTGTCCCCCTCCTAGCCCATCGATTTTAAAGTTTAGTGTTTATTATAGTTTTTATATTGTGTGTGCTCTTTATTCCTTCTACTGTTAGGGTCAATAATAAATTTGTGTCCCTCAGTGCGCCTGTCTGCCTATCTTTTCTCTTCTCTGTGAGCTCCCATCCAGGAGCTCACGTTTATAGGGGGTGTAGTGTTCCTTAGTCAGACGGCAGCAAGAGGTTCCCCTTCCATTGACAGCACCAGCGCGGAGTGACTACCCTGTATTTTAGAATACTGTTAACAATACTGTATGTCATGTAGTTCTTTTGACTTATTTTGGGGCCTAACAAATTGTTCTCTTTTCTTTTAAACTGTAGAACGGAAAAGCGTCTGGTGGACGAAATCAGCGAGGCTAATGATGAGCGCTGTGCAGCAACAGTCAAGACAGTTCTAGAGAACAGTCACAATATCACTACATCTGAGACCAGCATCAGGGTTATGAGATGCCAATTGGGATGGAAATATGGACGTGTAAAGTAAGTGTCTTACTGTAATAAAGTGCAGTATATTGCAATAGTTTGCAGAGTAACAGAACAGGGTTGCCGTAGTTAGGACAGTACAGATAAAGAGGCCTATGCAGAAAGGGCCAAAAAATGGCATTCGCCAGGGTTTCAATTCGCCAGGTTTTTGGCGTGTTAACCTCGCTGTATGCAGGGAGGGCCGAATCCCTGGCGAATGAATGCGCCACCACCATTTGATATAATGGCGAGTAACCGGTGGCGAGACGGCTGCCTGGCGAAAAGCTGCCGAGAAGCCGTCCCCTGGCGAGTTGTGTTTGCAGCAGAGAGAGATCCGCTGCTCTCTCGGCGCAAACATCAGCACATTAAAAATTATTTAAAATACATTTTTACTGATAGTGTAGATGTGCAGGGGGTCTCCGGAGCTGAACTGCATTGGTTTCAGGTACGGGGACTCCCTGCTTCCCGAGATACAGGCCCCTTTATGAGGTGCCGGTATCCCTCTGCATTTGAAGGTCCCGATCACGTGACCGCGGAATGTAAAGAAAGCAGAGGGATACCGGCACCCCACAAAGGGGCCTGTATCTCGGGAAGCAGGGTTCCCCGGACCTAAAACCAAAGCGCTTCAGCTCCGGAAACCCTCTGCACATCTACAGTATAAATAAAACACACATATCAAAACACAATCATTCCTTACCTTAGCGGCTATGTGCTACGGTAACGAAGCAACATTAATGTATTTTTAATAATAGTGTACTGTGAGCAGGGCGTCTCTGAGCCACAAATCAATGCGGTTCAGCTCAGGGGGCCCCCTGCTCCCGCACAATATTATTAAAATACAGAAATGCTGCTTCATTACCATAGCGTATAGCCGATAAGGCAATGAAGGATTAAGGCAGAATAGCATGTTTATTAGGGACAATTGCCCCCACTAAACATTGCAATAAACAACATACACCCCCTGTGTATTTAAAATACATAAACAAGAATAAATACATTAAATACATATAGCACTTACCCATTACCGGTTGCCACGATGAAGGCCATCCTCATCTTCATCCTGACCATGCCCCCTCTGCTGCTGCAAAACAGACACAACAATGAAAACATCCAAAGTAATGTCCCCTAACCCCTTAATCACCATAGCGGTTATTAACCGCTACAGTCATTAATGGGTTAACCCACCCTCACCCACCACTCAGGATGCCTACATACCTCCCACAGTAACCCCCCACCCCATGAGGCCTAACCACCCTCACCCACTAGCCACAAGGGAGGCCTACCCACATACCGTTGGGGAACCCCCCCCCCCCCCCCAACACCTACAGTACAATAATGTGCAAAATAACTATTATCCAGATAGGGATAATAGATTATTTGCCCATTATTAAAAACATTAACTAGCATATTCAAATAAATTAAGTACTACTGACCTTATCAATAAGACGTCTCAGTCGCCAGCAACATCCTTGTCTTGCCCACAAAAAACATAGCCAATACAAAGCCAATACATTGAAATTACATTCAGATATCAATTAACCCCTTAAACACCTTATCGGATAATAACCGCAAAGGTAATTAAGGGGTTAAGCCACACTGGCCCGATACCCACCCTTCACCCATGAATTTGTATATTTGTTTCAACATGCAAATATATATATATATATATATATATATATATATATATATATATATATATATATATATATATATATATATATCTCTGTGTGTATATATATATATATATATATATATATATATATATATATATATATATATATATATATATATATATATATATATATACACACAGAGATATATATATATATATATATATATATATATATATATATATTTATATTTATATATATATACACACACATGATGAACCAATATACAAATAAATGTAGAAGGGTTATCAAAAACATGCTGTACTTAAAATAACAATTCTCCATAAATACACACTGCAATACAAGTAATTTCCTTTCATAATCCTAACTGATATTACAATCAAAAAGATCAAATGCCAATCAAAAACCTCAAATCACAATCAACACATTGCATTTACATTGCATATATGATGCATACAATCTAAGCACCATATACATTCTGCAAATGAATGTTAACAATAACATTGCAAGAAAAATACAGATAACTCCAAACAAATATACTATTGTAACCAATCCGGTAAACATAAATCAATTATCATTCATTAATGACATCCCTAAACAATTTACATTCCATCCCTAACAATTAAACAATTAACTAATTCAAACCTGCAACTGAGCAATGTAGCCTGTGAAAATATATAAGCACCAACAAGCATAAAAAAATGACAACCAAGGCTAACCCTGACCTCTAATACAACATACAATAGCAACGATTACATTTATCTAATTTTAAAAGACTTTAAACACACATTTAAGCATAGATGCATAGTCAAAATAATTAAAAACACATCAAATCAAGCTTTTAAAACACTATCATTTCTTACCCTGTATGTATATATCTCTCTAGACATACATACATACATACATACATACATACATACATACATACATACATACATACATATATACATACAGTGGCAAGAAATGATATACCACAGAAAATTAAATAAACATGTAAAGAAAAGAATTTAAAAAAATTAACAAGTTCAATTAAATACATTTCTTTAGTTCACTTACCATTACTTGCCCCCACCGACTCCCGTTGAAATGGTTACTCACGATCAAAACCACCAGGCACTGGAACACATAAAATAACAAACCATAAAAAAATAAACATTAAACTAAAAATCCAAATCAGTCCACGGGTCTTCTAATTTTAATCCATCTTCATCTGTATTCTTCTTTCTTCTATCTTCTTCCGGGGTCTTCTTCCCATCTTCGGCCACGCCCTGGCCTTCTTCTTCTGTAAAAGGGAGTCCTTCCTCCTCGGCGGCTGGCTTCAAAATGAGACGACATAGGCTTTTAAAGGCCTATGACGTTACATTTTCGTCATATGGTTCCCATGTGTTTTGGCCGATAAAAAAAAATGATGACGTCACTTAAAGGCAATGAAAGCACAGCCAATCAGAATGGCTTTGCTTCAATTGCCTTTAAGATGACGTCATTAAAAGAAACATGGCCGTCCACACATGGTACGGTAGCCAATCAGAGCGTGGGAACTCCATCCCTACTCTGATTGGCTCTAGTATACCATGTGACAGGCTTTCAATGACGTCACATCCTTTCTTCCCCAAGCCTCTGTCACATGGTATACTAGAGCCAATCAGAGTAGGGACGAATTTCACACGCTCTGATTGGCTACCGTACCATGTGTGGACGGCCATGTTTCTTTTAATAACGTCATCTTAAAGGCAATGGAAGCAAAGCCATTCTGATTGGCTGTGTTTTCATTGCCTTTAAGTGACGTCATCATTTTTTTTTTATCGGCCAAAACACATGGTTTTCACGGCCCAATCAGGGCCGTGGGAACCATATGACGAAAATGTGACGTCATAGGCCTTTAAAAGCCTATGTCATCTCATTTTGAAGCCAGCCGCCGAGGAGGAAGGACCTCCTACAGAAGAAGAAGGCCAGGGCGTGGCCGAAGACGGGAAGAAGACCCCGGAAGAAGAAAGAAGAATACAGATGAAGATGGATTAAAATTAGAAGACCCGTGGATTGATTTGGATTTTTAGATTAATGTTTATTTTTTTATTGTTTGTTATTTTATGGGTTCCTGTGCCTGGTGGTTTTGATCGTGAGTAACCAGTTCAACGGGAGTCGTGGGGGCAAGTAATGGTAAGTGAACTAAAGAAATGTATTTAATTGAACTTGTTAATTTTTTTAAATTCTTTTCTTCACATGTTTATTTAATTATCTGTGGTATATGATTTCTTGCCACTGTATGTATGTATGTCTAGAGAGATATATACATACAGGGTAAGAAATTATAGTGTTTTAAAAGCTTGATTTGATGTGTTTTTAATTATTTTGACTATGCATCTATGCTTAAATGTGTGTTTAAAGTCTTTTAAAATTTGATAGATGTAATCGTTGCTATTGTATGTTGTATTAGAGGTCAGGGTTAGCCTTGGTTGTCAATTTTTTATGCTTGTTGGTACTTATATATTTTCACAGGCTACATTGCTCAGTTGCAGGTTTGAATTAGTTAATTGTTTAATTGTTAGGGATGGAATGTAAATTGTTTAGGGATGTCATTAATGAATGGTAATTGATTTATGTTTACCGGATTGGTTACAATAGTATATTTGTTTGGAGTTATCTGTATTTTGCTTGCAATGTTATTGTTAACATTCATTTGCAGAATGTATATGGTGCTTAGATTGTATGCATCATATATACAATGTAAATGCAATGTGTTGATTGTGATTTGAGGTTTTTGATTGGCATTTGATCATTTT
This sequence comes from Ascaphus truei, assembly GCF_040206685.1. Classification (NCBI taxonomy): domain Eukaryota; kingdom Metazoa; phylum Chordata; class Amphibia; order Anura; family Ascaphidae; genus Ascaphus; species Ascaphus truei. The sequence goes on along the minus strand of NC_134484.1, from coordinate 311,955,128 downwards.
GATCGTAATATTGAATTGGATCAGACCAAACGTCTGCAGAGAGTATCTGTCCCCGTCCAAATTTGTTTCCTACGTAGGTAGTGCACTGAGAAAAATCACACTGACACAGGAGTTCAGAATGATAATGTCTGTCTTTATTACTACAGCCTGCGTTCCTATATAGGAGCTGTAGGGGAGGGTTTGTATGCAAAGGAGCTGTCTCAGGTCTAAAGGTTGTGTGCCAATGCACAGGTCAGTGTCTCATTGGTTCTTTGTTATGTCTTTTCCTTATATGGTCTTGTTATTGTAGGTTTTTTGGACACATCAGCATTTGAGTGGAATTCCTCAGTTGGGTGTCATCTTGATTTCATAGTTGATGGGAGGGGGAGCTGCGGTAGCCATTTTGAGTAAGGAATCATAGCAAGGTACACATTACAGATGAAGAAATAGGCATTTTATTCAATCCATCACAGTCCCCCCTTGAAATGTCTATTTCTGAGTCTGTCCCTAGATGTATACTAACTCATCTGTCCAGATGTGCCTGGGAACTTTTTTGTGCTGTACGTTAGACGAGTCATGGCTTGTCCATGACCTCCCCTTGCCACAGACTTTGCACATAAGGAAGTCAGATGCTGTCCCTATGGGTTTATACTATTGTACTTAACTGGGAGGGACTGTAACGGAGTAAATGGACCATCTTCCGAGAGTGGAGTATTATTATCTGACTGCAGAAAAAAGGTAGGAGTGCTATTGTCAACAGCTTTGGTCATGAACTTTTTAAAACTTGGGAGAACACAGCAGACAATAATCACAGGCAAGACAAAAATAATAACTATTGCGATGCCTATTTGGGCAAGAATCTTTTGCCATCCCGTTAGCCAACCAAAATACTGGTCCCATGGATCAGTAATCCCGGAATTCTTCTTGAGTTCAATTGACAGTTCTTCTAATTTCTTAATGGCTAATGTGACTTTACCATTGGGGCCAGTGTTATCGGGAATGTAGGTACAACAGGTTCCCGTATTCTCAATCATTTTGCAAACACCTCCCTTCTCGGCTAGAATCATATCTAAAGCCATTCTATTCTGGAAGGTCATATAAGATGTTGGAGCTAATTGGTCCGCAATACCTTGTAATGCATCTCTGGTGTAATTGACAAACCGTTGTTGGTTGTAATACACATAATTAATCCAATCAACGTTTTTATTGATGGTAACTATGGGAATCAGAGATTCAAATCCCGCTTTAACCTGGTCCCTGGCTTTAAACTGGTCGGGCACCCCCCTTGGGACCCCTATAGCATCGATATAAACATGAGGGTCAAAACTACCGGGGAGGGTGGAGCGTTTGGTGCGGTGGTGTGTTGTAGGGACGTTATTATCTGAGGAATGGTCTGCGAGAATATGTAAGGGCATCAGAACCTTTGCTAGGGCGCACTCTCCAGTCCAGTTCCCTTCTAATCTAGTCCGAATATTTAGATCCCCACATATCCAATAGATATCGCCTAATGATTGGACCTGGTTCTGGACCAGTGTTCCGGAGAGATTACTATATTTAGAACAATATCCAAAGGTGAAATTACCCAAAAATCTACCTTTATGGTCGTGGTTAGCATAACAGGTGTAGTTCCCCTGGTATATTGTAATCCCTTCCTCAGGCCGGGGTGCCTTTGTGATTATAGGGTATTCTTTTTTCCAGACTTCACAGGAGGTGTGGTTAGTGGAGGTGTTGGTGAATAAACTGAGGAAACAGTCTTCACTGTCCTCTGGGATATTGAGGGGCACTGTGCCCAAATGGGGTCTAGCACTACCACAGACATAACAATTGGATCTATTATGACTGTTTGAACTACACTACCGACACACTTTATTAAAGTGTGGCCGGTTCCGCAAGCCGGGAGATTTCCCGGCTTGCTAGTGGCCGCCCCTCGGCGTGCCGCGTGTCACCGACGCACGGTCACGCGTCATCGGGAGCCTGCACCCCCTGCACGCGCGTCCAGGGCTCCCCGAGGGAGCCCTGGTGTCCCGCGATGTGGGGGACGGCGGCAGGGGGTTCCGGGGGACCCGGCGGACCCGGCAGCGGGAGGGAGAGCGTCCCGATCGGAGGGCGCTCTTCCGCTGCTTCGGCGCGCGCCCGGCACCCTCCGGCGCGCGCCAGTTTACTGCTGCGGCCGAGAACGGGCAAATGCTCTAATAAACTCGGCCGCAGCAGTATATCTCATCCATTCAAGCCACAAATTGGTGTCAGAGAATCCAGTTTCCGTGGCCATAGTATCCTCAAATATGGGGTTAGCTACTGCCACCATGTTTTCCAATGTATGGAAATGTGGTTTAAGGGGTTTTTTCTCTGGCTCGGGGGTTTTTAGGGTTGACATCTGCCAATCTTTGGAATTATACATATCCTGTAGTTTAAGCCCCCCCCTGTTCCTCCTTTTTTCCAAGTCCCTAGAACATATACACCAGCGTTCCCGGGGCTAGGGTTTTCTATAGTTAGTGTGAGTTTCATTATTTTACCCGTCTTACCACTGACTAGACATGTACCGGTTTTTCGCAAGGTCATCCGACTAATTAGAGACTTGCCATTCCTGTCTTTCCTTGCTAGGCCATTTTGTGGTCGGTATCCCCAATCTGTTCCTGTGTTCCATCCTACTGCTCCCCAGTAATCACATTCCTGTCCCCAGTAGGAATCCGTTACGCATATATAAGTGGACCTGGAACCGGAATTGCTGTATAGAACACATTGCCAATGTGTTGAGGGGCAGCTGACTATATTACAATAATCAAAGGAGAAGATAGCTACATGAGTATTGGATGAATTATACCAAAACATGACTACCCCTTCATGTTGGGTGATAGCAATCTCTTGTGCCCCCCCTAGACGCAACAAGCAAAAGATATATAGAATCATTTCCTTCTGAGGTGTCCTCGTTGGGAGCTGGAACCTTCTTGCAATGAGAGGCGTGTATCCAGGTCTTCTTGCCAGCTAGTTTGACTGATGTGGCTGTGGTCAACAGAACTTGGAAAGGACCATCATATCTGGGCTCTAGGGAGTGTTTCCTTACAAATCTCTTCACGAGCACCCAGTCTCCGGGCACGAGTTTATGAGTCCCGGTATCTAGATCTGGATCTGGAATAGAAGAAAATACTCGACCATGTATATTGGTTAGTTCTTGCGCTAGGGCAGTTACATATTTGGTCAAAACATCAGACTGCATTTGTAACTGCTGTGGGTAGTAACAACCAAGTTTGGGGGCAGTACCAAACAGTATCTCAAATGGGGATAGAGCATGTTCCCCTCGTGGGGTGTATCGAACACTGAACAAAGCAATGGGTAGACTATCTGGCCAGGGCATATTTGTTTCCTGGGCCATTTTCAACATTCTAGTTTTCAGTATGCCATTCAGTCTTTCTACCTTTCCGCTACTCTGGGGATGGTATGGGGTGTGGAAAGCAAGGGTGGTCACTAACGCGGACCAAATTTCTTTAGCTGGCGTAGCAGTGAAAGCAGGGCCTTGGTCACTTTCTATTACTTCAGGTACCCCATATCTAAAAACCACCTCTGTCAGGAGATTTTTTTGCTGTGAGATTGGTGACAGGATAGGCTTCTGGCCATCCCGAAAACATATCTACAATTACTAAAGCATATTCAAAACGGCCCGACTTTGGCATCTGAATATGGTCAATCTGGATACGCTAGAAAGGGTATAAGGGCCTTGTAAGGTGTTTCTGCGGTGGTTTTTCCACACGTCCTGGGTTACACTTTGCACAAATTGTACATGATTTGCAGAAATTACTAGTCATTGGGGTAATTCCAGGCGCCACATAGTATTTGTCGATCAGTGCATTCATAAGAGTCTTCGAGAGATGTGCTGCTCCATGTGCCCATTGTACCACAGCAGGATACAGTGCCTGTGGCAGACAAAGTTTCTTTTTGTACTCGTAAATTCCTTCTTGGCGTGATGCACCTCTTTTCTTCCAGCTTTCCTTTTCTTCCTTTGTTGCAGATTCTTGCAACTTCTTCAGATATTCTCGATTCACTGGGAGGTTCTGCATTAACGGAACCATCCTTGTCGTGTCCACTCGATCTTCCACTTCTCATATCCCGCTGGCAGCTTGTTTTGCCGCAGCATCCGCCAGATGGTTTCCTCTGGCTTCTTCTGTGTTCAGTTTCCCATGGGCTTTTACCTTTAGGATGGCCACATGGCTTGGAAGGAGTAGGGCGTCCATCAGAGCTTGTATGGCTGAGCTGTGTTTCACTGGTGTTCCTGCTGCTGTCAGAAATCCCCTGGTTTGCCAAATGACGCCAAAATCGTATGCTACACCAAAGGCATATCTAGAGTCAGTGTAGATATTCGCCATTTGTCCTTCTGACAGTTTACACGCTGCAGTGAGAGCTTGTAGTTCGGCCTCTTGTGCGGATGGTGTTGACGGTAGTGTACTTGCCAGTAGGACCACAGAGTCTGTGGTGACAGCATAACCCGTATGGTAGGTACCTTGTTGATCATCATATCGAGAACCATCCACAAACAAGATTAGATCTGGGTTCTGTATCGGCGTTTCACTCACCGTGGGCAGATGAGCTGTTTCAAGCTTCATGAGTTCGAAGCAATCATGGGGTAGGTCGACTCCAGCTGTGCTTTGTTCTTGTTCGTGTCCCTGTACATCTCCCCCCTCGGGAAGTGGAAGAAGAGTGGAGGGGTTAATCACTTGGCACCGGAGAAGGGTGACATTGTCTGGAATGAGAAGCGAGCATTGCAACCTGAGGTGTCTGGCAGCGGACATATGTTTTGGCTGTGTCTGATTGAGAATAGCAGCAATGTCATGTGGTGCCAGGAGAATGAGGTCATGCCCTTGAACGATATCCGAAGTTTTATCCAGCAGTGCTTGAGCAGCAAAGACAGCACGAAGACAGGACGGTCCACCACGAGCCACAGCATCGAGATGGCTGGAGTAATAACCAATAGGTCGACATCGGCCAGCGTGTGGCTGCGTTAACACTCCAGTTGCATGTCCATTTCGTTCTGATACGAAAAGCTTGAAGGTTAAATCATAGTCTGGGAGGCCCAAGGCAGGGGCCGAGGATATTACCTGTTTGAGAACAGTGAAATTCTTGGAAGCCTCTGGGGTCATCTGAAAGGGATTTGTTGTTAAGACATCGTACAATGGTTGCATAATTTACTGCTTGAAGATCTTGAACCATTCTATACTTATCAGGTTCACCCTTCGAGGTGCGTTTCTTCACAGGGAAAAGAGGGGTATTGCATGGTGAGGTGCAGGGTATTAATGCGCCATTTGCAAGGAGAGCCTTAACATGTTTAGTGATAGCATCAGCTTGTGCTATCTTTAGTGGGTATTATAACCTGGGCTAGGGGACCTTCTCCTTCCCGGACGGCTACAGCTAGAAGGGGGGTTGACACAGGCTTCCCGGATTCATAGCGGGGCTGGTCCCCACCATGATTGGTGGGCTGAAAGGGCATTTGACGCGGAGGTAGCTGGTCATCAGGGTAGGGGTTGTCCCTGCTCTGATTCCACTGGGAATTACTGATTCCAGGGTTATATTGATTCCTGCGGGGGCGTCTAGGTGCCGTGCAGTTCCTTCTAAAATGGTCAGCTACAGGGCTGACCGCTATTAAAACAAGTGGGAGGTGGTCGTGGCTCATACTGCACATGATTGTAACCTTGGCCATAAGAGGGGGCAGAGACATTCTCTGCCAACATAATAGGGGTGGTTTTCTTCAGGGCCTGGCTTGATTCAAGACCCTTCGCTACCAACAAAAGGGTATCTAGAGGGAGTACCCGGAATTCTGGTCGTGCCAGAATTAAACCTTTCCGAATGGGTGCCTCGAGTCCGGCTACAAATGCAGCAGATAACATCTTACTATGGGCTTTGTTGTAGGTGGTAAAATCTAAATCGGAAAAAACCTGGGATAATCTGGTATGGAATTTCTCCACTGATTCCCCTTTTTCCTGAGTCACATCCTGTATATTGATGGCTTGGTCAGCCAGATTTTCCCTGGCCCAGTCACGTAACTGGTCACAAAAGTCCACCCCGGAGGCATATGTATCATCACCTGTCACCATAGCGTCCGTCAGGCTATTTTCCATTATGGGCCAGTATGCTTCCCCCGCCTTAATCTCGCATAAGATAACCAAATCCGGTTGAGCTGCCGAGTACGTCGTTTTTTGAATCTGGGCCACTCTATGATAAAAGGGCATAGGTTGTTTCTCTGGGTCTGTCTGGTAGGGTGTTTACCAGGGAGGAGGCTTGGGGGGGGATGAAGATGACAAACATTATTGGGGCACCTTCTACCTGCTTGGGCGTCTGCCCATATAACCTTGGGCCACGGTCGGGTACTGGGGGGGGTCTGGGGTTGGTGTTCCAGGTCATGTTCGCCTCCTGTGCAGCGGCCTGTGACTCAACATCTGAGTCAAAACTATAGGGCGCACTGTAGTGGACACTTCTTCTGGGTCTGTGTGCTATTGTTGTGTCAGGGTAGACTTGAAACCCTACCGCTGGAGCAGTGGTTGTATGGGGTGAAAGGGCTGGCATCAGGGGCATTAGGGGCGCAGTCGGGGTGTAATAGGAACCGTCCGCCTGCAGCACAGGATATAGTTGTGCTGCATGGGCAGTCAAGGTTGGTTTGTCATTCGTGGGCGGGGTAGTGGGTTGTATAGGTGGGGGTGCTGCTGGAGCTGGGAGCGAAGGTAACAAAGGAGTGAGTATAGGTGAATCAGTCACACCGGGGGCGTTGCGCACCACAATTAAAACAATCTTCCCTGCATTGGGGGTTTCGGGTGCCACACCTTAAACATGTCCAGGGGGGTGGGTCAGCACCAGCATAAGGTGGGAGTTGGTCATTTTCAGGGGGGTTACTTGTACAGTCGCCACAAGGGTGATAAAGAAATACAACCTTCCCTCCCTTTTCTATCTCCTGCTCGGTCCATTTTTCTCTGTGGACAGCCTTGGCAACATTAAACCAAGCTTCCGCTGTATTCAGCAGGTTGTTATTACTCAAAATTCCTCTCTTTTCTTTCAATATTTTTCGCCACATTTCTGGCTGCAATCTGCCTTTTGCTGCAGTAATTCCACATACTTTAAACAGCCTCCTTGCTTTCTTTTTCACTTGTTATTATATTAACTTCTGTCCTGGCAATGTTAAAATAAATGCAGCGGGACCCTTCTGTCACTAAACAGAATTCTTTTGACCCATATTAACGTAAGGTATGTTTCCCTGTGGGATTCAAAAACACATGAGACGGCGCTCCCCGAGTTTATCAATCCCACAGAAAAAGACCCCTCTTTCATTTAAACATCTGCACAATTTCCGTATCTTTTGCACATTCCTTTGGAGGAAAAATGGGGTTTTTTTGGCACGGTCTGTGCTGCTGTTGTTCTGATTCTCTTTCTAGTTGCCATTAGAACAGTAGGAAAAAGAATATTTTCTGGTTTTAAAAGACCCATTCGTGTGGCCAGTACGTACAAACCTTTTAAATAACATTTCTACCAGTTACAGGGCTACTTCCATTCTTTTACATTCTCTTCTCTCTCTTTCCGCCACTAGGTGGCAGGCTAAGACTCCTTTCTCTGTCTTACTTGCCTGTGTTCCCATGGTTACACACTTTATGGCACCAAATTGAATCCGAGCTTTTACTCACTTTTTTTTTTTTTTTTTTTTAAGGCTGCACTGCAATTACTAGCAAAAATGTCCTGCCTTTTTTCCACTTACACTGGCGACACACTTTATTCGAGCTCGGCTAGTCCCACGAATTCGGGTATACCCGGGTGTATTGAGGTTTGTGACTGTTTTCTGCCCGAGTGCATTGAGGTATTTTCCAGGCAGGGATTGAAGCATTTTATTCCCGCTGGCTGCAATACTGCACAGTATATATATATATATATATATATACTGCATTACAATTCATGAATTTATGCCATCTGGTAGACACGCGAAGCATTGCAGCCTATTAAATCCTAATCATTATCATTTAACAGATCAGCCGCCCGTCAGCCAGGCATGAACCCAGGCTGGGAAGGCAAACGCAACGGGGCTTGTCAGAGGTGAGGAGCGGCGCATTCCAGGTATCTGCCAGGTACATACTGGGTATTTGCTCGAATAAAGTGTGTCGGTGCAGTATAACACTTTCTGTCTCTCCCAAACAATATACACAGTCTCTAATTGTATCCCAATTTCTGCATATAAACCTTTCATAAAAATAACCCTCAATACCTACTTCCTCAACACCATCATATGCCTTGATTATCTATCGGCAAATTCACTTGCCTATTTCTTTCCTATTCACTTTTCTTTTTTACTGCAAAGCGTACGTTAATGCGGAAAAAACAGGAGTTCGGCAGTTTAACGTCTAGGGGTTATCGCCCAAGTAACTGTGGGCTATATCCTTCCTTTTTTTTTTTTTACTCTCAACAATCTCCACCCGTCCTTATGAATTCTCAACACTAATACACAAACACATTTTGGACATAACATACAACTTGATTACGAGAGAGAGGAAAAGGTTGTTCAGGAATCAGTCGGCAGGATTCCGCGCTGTTACCAACCGTAATGCGCACCTTAACACCCCTCCCTCTGCAACGCGCCAACCACGCAGTCACTACAGGGATCACCGTGTTCCTCTCTGAACCGACTTTCCCTTACTTCCCCATTCCCCTCCTTCCACCAAGTTTACAACGTACAATGACAAGACCCCTAGTCAGCCTGCAAAAATCCCACTCCACTTCGGGCTCCCACTTGCGGCACTGACTAACACTTATAACATATAAACATATACCAGGTGACAGATAGTCTAGGTAACAGGTTTGAGTTTAAAACGGGCTCCTGGCAAGATATCTACCTGTCTTTAGGTGACCTTCGGAGAGCTGTATGAGACACAGAAATAGACCAACAGCGGAGAAAGTGCGTATCGGTAGATAATAAATGTTATCTTACCGTACTCCAGAGATGATCAGTCTCCTGCCGCGTCCGCATTTGGTCCACCTCGGTCCCTCTGTTCACGGCTGTCTGTTGGTTCACAACCCAGATGCCCCACGTTGGGCGCCAGCTGAATTGGATCAGACCAAACGTCTGCAGAGAGTATCTGTCCCCGTCCAAATTGGTTTCCTACGTAGGTAGTGCACTGAGAAAAATCACACTGACACAGGAGTTCTGAATGATAATGTCTGTCTTTATTACTACAGCCTGCGTTCCTATATACACTGGCGACACGTTTTATTGCTAGCTGGCTAGTTCCGCAAGCCGGGAGATATCCCGGCTTGCAGCCAAATCCCCTCGGTGTGCCGTGCGTCACTGATGCGAGGGATCCCTGGTGTCCCGCGATGTGGGGGACGGCGGTGGGGGGTTCCGGGGTACCCGGCGGACCCGGAGAGGAGAGAGGGAAGCCCCGATCGGAGGACCGCTCCTCCGAGGCTTCGGCGCGTGCACGGAACAACCCGGCGCGCGCCCGGTTACTGTCGCGGCCGAGACCGGGTAAAGGTAAGAATAAACTCGGCCGCGACAGTAGGGGCTGTAGGGGAGGGTTTGTATGCAAAGGAGCTGTCTCAGGTCTAAAGGTTGTGTGCCAATACACAGGTCATTGTCTCATTGGTTCTTTGTTAGGTCTTTTCCTTATATGGTCTTGTTATTGTAGGTTTTTTGGACACATCAGCATTTGAGTGGAATTCCTCAGTTGGGTGTCATCTTGATTTCATAGTTGATGGGAGGGGGAGCTGCGGTAGCCATTTTGAGTAAGGAATCATAGCAAGGTACACATTACAGATGAAGAAATAGGCATTTTATTCAATTCATCACAATATCAGTTAGGATTATGAAAGGAAATTAATTGTATTGTAGTGTGTATTTATGGAGAACTGTTATTTTGAGTACAGCATGTTTTTGATAACCCTTTTACATTTATTTGTATATTGGTTCATCATGTGTGTATATATATATATATATATATATATATATATATATATATATATATATATATATATATATATATATATATATATATATTTCCATGATGAAGCCAATGTACAAATTCATGGGTGAAGGGTGGGTATCGGGCCTGTGTGGCTTAACCCCTTAATTACCTTTGCGGTTATTATCCGATATGGTATTTAAGGGGTTAATTGATATCTGAATGTAATTGCAATGTATTGGCTTTGTATTGGCTATGTTTTTTGTGGGCAAGACAAGGATGTTGCTGGCGACTGAGACTTCTTATTGATAAGGTCAGTAGTACTTAATTTATTTGAATATGCTAGTTAATGTTTTTAATAATGGGCAAATAATCTATTGTCCCGATCTGGATAATAGTTATTTTGCACATTATTGTACTGTAGGTGTTGGGGGGGGGGTGTTCCCCAACGGTATGTGGGTAGGCCTCCCTTATGGGTAGTGGGTGAGGGTGGTTTTGCCTCACGGGGTGGGGGGTTACTGTGGGAGGTTATGTAGGCGTCCCGAGTGGTGGGTGAGGGTGGGTTAACCCCTTAATGACTGTAGCGGTTAATAACCGCTATGGTGATTAAGGGGTTAGGGGACATTACTTTGGATGTTTTCATTCTTGTGTCTGTTTTGCAGCAGCAGAGGGGGCATGGGCAGGATGAAGATGAGGATGGCCTTCATCGTGGCAACCGGTAATGGGTAAGTGCTATATGTATTTAATGTATTTATTGCTGTATATGTATTTAAAATGGCCACATTCACTATTATCCATTTGTGGATAATAGTAATTGTGGCCATAACTATACTGTATGTGTTAGGGGGGGGGGGTTATTTCTTTAAAAGTATGTATGTGTTTATTCATTAATTTGGGGGGGGGCACATAATTGGTACTGCAGGCCTGCGGGTAACACCCGAGGGCCCCCGCTGGCCAATAGTATCATTGATGTGCATATATGTGTATGTTAGGGGTTATAGGGGATGTTGTTATATATATATATATATATATATATATATATATATATATTTATATATTTATATTCATTTATTTATTTATTCATTTAGATTTATTTATTTAGTGTGGGGCTGCTGTTTTTGATTATTCTTCATTGTGGGTAGCGGGTGTGGGTGAAGGGGGTATTAGGGGGAGATTTGCTACTTTTGCATTCCGCAAAAAAGGACGCCTATCTCTGAAGCCGTGGCCCAGGCACCCAGTGAAGATGCATGTGTGACATGGACCATGATGCATAATCATCTTTGAGGGTAAAATAATGCACAAAGTCACATGCTGTAGCCCTATGCACTGTAGTGTATTGTGTACCCTAAGGTTCAGCTTTTTCATAATTTTTTCTTCTCTTTTTCCAGGAATCATGGAGAAAGTATTTTTCCAAGAGCAAATTGTTACCAGTATTGTTCAATACATTAGACATGATTTCCCATCTGGTGGCCACCGTTTCTTCCAGGACAATGACCCTAAACATACACTGGCGACACACTTTATTCGAGCTCGGCTAGTCCCACGAATTCGGGTATACCCGGGTGTATTGAGGTTTGTGACTGTTTTCTGCCCGAGTGCATTGGGTTATTTTCCAGGCAGGGATTGAAACATTTTATTCCCGCTGGCTGCAATACTGCACAGTATGTATATATATACTGCATTACAATTCATGAATTTATGCCATCTGGTAGACAAGCGAAGCATTGCAGCCTATTAAATCCTAATCATTATCATTTAACAGATCAGCCGCCCGTCAGCCAGGCATGAACCCAGGCTGGGAAGGCAAACGCAACGGGGTTTGTCAGAGGTGAGGAGCGGCGCATTCCAGGTATCTGCCAGGTACATACTGGGTATTTGCTCGAATAAAGTGTGTCGGTGCAGTACCGCCTCTCTTACCTATATTCTTGCGGGAGGTATCAACTGGGTTAAGACGCCACCGGAGTAAGTTCTCCAGTGTACTGTACATTAACTTTTTCTCATTGTTTCAAACTGTTTTTATCTGTTCAACTAATTTGCCATTTTTTCCCCCTCCCATTCCAGATCACAAGATTTGAACCACATAGAACTGGTGTGGCATGCAATGAAGGAGCATATAAGAAAGGTCGTGAACCTGTCCAAGATGGAGGAATTAATAAAAGGAATAAAGAGTTTCTGGAACAACATACTCACTGTACAAAAATGCAACAACAATATAGACGTTATTAGCAGCATTTTCCCCATTCTTTTAGAACATAATGGGAATACCACTGGCATATAGCAAGGTACTGTACTGTAGTAAGGTAAGTACAGGTACAGTATGGTACTGACAATAACCTGTTTTAATATTAGCCTTACTGTATATTAAAGGTAATTGAATGTTAACCATGTTAATATGTGCTTACTGTCCACTTTGTATATTATACCGTATACAGTATGTACAGTATTTGTATTAGACATGTGTGTATTACCTATTATTTGTAAAAATGTACTATAGTTTAAAGGTACGGTAAGTTATAGTTTATTTGTTTTGTGTGACTGTCAGTAGTGTTAAACAGTCAAGGCCTTCAATTGACTAATCCTGCAGCAATTTTTTTCTTTCTCAGGAGATGCTGCACTACTGGAAAGGGGGGGGGATGTCCAACCTTTTTGTACTGTGTGCATAATAACAACAGTCAATAGTTTGTCCTAATACCTCCTCTCTCAATGGCAAAATAAATCCACACCTGGTGAGGTGACTCAGATTAACCCCATGGAATTAAAAACCACAATAACCAAAGCCTAGAACATTATGTGTTTTGTGTGTGAATGTGAGTGGGGGAACAACTAAATTAGTCCGTCTGTCTAATGTTGTGATGAGTGTACAGGATTACAGTAGAATGAAATCATTGGAACTGTTTTAAAACGGAATAAAAGTTATCACTCCTTTCAGAACGTGTGTGTGTGTGTGTGTGTTATTTCCACAAATAGTATGAAAACCAGACCAAGCCTACCAAAAGTTGAAGGTTTTGAATAGTATTACCCCCCTCTAAAAAAAAATTAGAGTATGCCACCTCATAGAGAGCTAAAAAGGAAGTGATTTTATGAATGTAAAAATGGATAAAATATTAAACAAAATGCATCACATAATCTTTTCATAAATTGACTCATTTATTAAGCCCTTGGCGAGGAAAAAAAGAAACAAAAAAGATATGCCTTTTTTCATATTTGAAATTCACATTGGCAGTAAAGTCCTCTTGAGAAATCACAATGCAGTACTTATCACCCATGCACATGCATGTGAAACCAGGCAAAGAAATTTCTCAGTCAAGAATCAAAGGCTCAAAGATAATGTGTCTTTCTTTTTTTAATGAAGGTCCCATGGCCGGGGGTGGTGTGGAGAACAAATCGAATGCCTTTTGCTTGGCTTTGGGAGGGTGTTGCGGTGGGGGGGGGAGGTGCAACTAAATTAGTCTGTCTTTGTCTAATGCTATGATGAGCGTGCAGGATTACAGGAGAATGAAATCCTTGGAACTCGATTGAAATGTAATAAAAGTTACAGTATTACTCCCTTGAGACCATGTTTTGTGTGTGCGTGTGATATTTCCATAAACAGTATGAAAAGTAGACCAAGCCTACCCAAAGTTGAAGGTATTGAATAATAAATAATAAATATAGAACAAAAGTTATGAATACTAATTTTTGGAGTTTCTTACCCGAATTAATTACACATGCAAAGTCTATACAGCAAAATGCAACATCATTGATAAAATAAAACAGTGGTGATTTAATACAGGTTATGACATGTACAGGATTATTGAATCGATCACATACTACTGTACTGTACAGTGTACAGTGTGTTCTCAAAAATAATGGCGTGGCAAAGTTTTAAAAGCGTGAAGTGTGAAGCATTTATACTGACTGTATTAAAGTAAATAAGGCAACATTTTAAATAAGCAATGTTAGAGTTCCATCGAACTTCGTCCTTATCTTTTGACGCTCTATTTCAAAGTTTCTTTTCTGGAAAAAAAAATTATGCTATTCCGGTAGTGCGCACGCGTCAAGTCGCACTCTAGTGTGCATGTGTATAAGCATTGATATGGCAGGCATACACTACTGAAGTTTCATTGAAAATTAAAGTTAATACTGTTTAGTGTAATACAGTATAGTACATTGTGGGGCCTATGCAGAGAGCAGCGAATTTTCGAAATTCGCCATTTTTTGGAGATAATCGCGCAGAAAACAGCAGAAAATGGAGATTTCCGAAAATCGCGCCAATTTTTCATTTCTATTTGTAAAACTCGCCTCGCGGCTGGCGAGAACCGCAATCTCGCCAGTTTAAAATATATCCGTATGCAGAGAGGCGCGAACGGCATCTAGCGGCTGTTCGCGCCAATAAAATGGCGCGATTGTCTCCGTTTTGCCTCGCCAAAAAAAACTGGCGCTCGCGGCCATTGCAAAGGGAAAAAAAAAGGCGCGAATTTGTTTTTACATGTTTCCGAAGCGCGCATCTCGCCAATTTAAACTCGCCAGACGCATCCATGTTAAACATAGCAGAATTCGCACTTTTCTGCATATGGAGATTAAAACTCTCCAAAAAAGCTCCTTTTTATGAAATTCGCCATTTTTAAAATTCGCTGCTCTCTGCATGAGGCCCTAAATTTGCTGTACCTTCATTATAAACTTTGCCAACCGCGTGGAGATGAGCCAATGTCAGAGGTGTATTGTGCTTACAAGCTGGGGTCATGTAGTCTGCATTATAGCTGACAGGTGCCTTCTGAAGCTGGTAATCAGGCTTGTTATCAGGTGGGGCCAGGTAGCAAAAATTACGGTTCACCAGGTTTTCAGTGACAGTGGCCCATTATTAGTATTGGCAAGCCGGTGTTGGTAAATTGCAGGGTCAGGAAATACAAATCTTAAATGGATTAAACCCAACCTTTCTCCTTTTGAAGTTGCCATGAGCAAACATACCGGCAAAAATCTTGGAGCACAGACCAATAACCCCTGCTATCTCCCTGAGGAGGGGCTATGCGAAAAAAGCAATCCTCATTAGTTAAAGTTTGCCTTATCGAATTCCTCCACCCACGATGGTTAGGTGAAAATTTGAAAAAATTGTAGTTCTCAATGATATGAGGATATATCTCTGCTAAAGTCACCTTCTTATTTGTTCCAGCATTAATTGCTGAAAATATTAAAAATGCATAACTGCAGTTTGGTTTAATATAAGGAATTGACATGTTGTTGAGTGTACAGGTGTACAGGTGTATGTCTATTCAGCAATTGTGCGGGCATAGCAATTGAGAATAATGTACCCAACATTGTGTTTAGATACTTAAATTATGAAAACGCCTTAATTTGATAACGTCTTCAGCGACCAAGGTCAATTTACAATGGATTACTGTGGAAGACTCTATTTTTGTCTGTTTTTTTTTTTTTTTTTTTTTTCCAATAAATATATTTTTATTATATAGAAAACATACCATTACAGCTCGACTATTATTCAATACACAAGTTATTACATGGATCATATAATACAAACAATTTTTTTTACTGGGGTTTGTTGAAAAAAATAAAAAAAAAAAATTATTGGATTGAAGATTTTAATTTTAAATAAGGAACAAGTTCTGCCACCAGGTGCATTCGTTTGCAGAATAAATATCCACAATTGTTCACGCTGCTGTAACATGTCCCTGTCCCCACCCCTAGATTTGGAGGTGAAGATCTCCAAGGGGTAGATTTCATATATACCTGACCGACGGATCGGGCGGTTTTGACCGGAATTCCGTATTGACTTAAACCCTAAACTCCTCTCCATCACATTCCATAATCCCCAATTAACCAACTACCCCATCCCCTACCTCCCCAACGTCCATGATGTCCCCTACTCTCACCCCTTCGTAAAGTCTCAAAACCCACCTCGGCAATCGCCTCCACGATCAGACCCATCAGCATGCCACCGACAAGACTAAATACAGAGACCTGACCCCCAACCAAGCAAGTTCTACTAACGAATGTACAGCGCCTGGATAAGGGTGCTAGATAAATGTTATAAATAAATGGGGGAATTTAAGCCACGATCGGCCACATTGGCAGATCTCGAAGAAGCCCCTGAATGGAACACTAGAAGGACCCCATGATGGTTTTCCAAAACAAGTTTGGTCAAATTCAAAATGGTCTCACCCTCCCGTAAATGTTTGAAAGTATTTTTAATATTATTGGCATGTTCCCCCTATTTTTACTTTAGGGCATATGATGCTTTGCCCACATACTGGATACCACATGAACAATTAATAACAATGTTAGAATTGCAATTTGTTTAAATTCTTGATACTATATAATTGATGTGTGGTGTAAATATCTAAACATACCACAATGTCCACAGTTCTGTCTATAACATACGAGCTATTTTTGGATGAGTACCAAGACTTTCACCATGTATCCATTCTTAACCATTCCTAATGTCCAAATCAAAGTCTCATCCGGGGGCCATATTGTTCTGCCGAGCAGCGTCCTCGGGGGTCGGGGGACCAGCGATCCGTTCAGGGGGACACACCCCTTTTCACCTTGGGGGGTGGGGGATTGTTGCCCTAAGCAGAAAAGAGATGTCCAAATGTGAAAGAAATCCCTATATGACACTTGGCAAAATGACATCTTATCTACTAATTTGTTTCATTTTTTTTTTTTTTTTTTTTTTTTTCCCAATGTTTTTATTAGGCATTTTTAGAGGGTACAACATATCTGACAAATTTTGTTGCCTAACATTTTCCAAAACATATATTTTTTTTAAAGGGGGGGAAAGAAGGGCAACCTAAGTTGTCCATGAAAAAAAAAAAAAAAGAAGGGGGGGGAGCCTTCATAGAGAGAAGGTGTGGAGGGGTGGTTGAGGGGGTGGGAGGAAGAAGGGGGGGAGGGGGATGGGGGGGGGGAGGGTATTGTCGTCCTACAGGGCTGATAGAGTGTGGTTGATGAGGTTCGTACTGATTTTGTCTTATAGGGGGGGGAGTTAGTCTCCCACCTCCCTGGGTTGATCGGGGCGCTCTGGAAAAGTGGAACCAGGGTTCCCAGATATCCTCAAAGGCCGGGGTTCTTTGTTTGATGTTGGCTGTGAGCCTTTCCATGGTCATAACTTCCCCAATCCTTTTCTTTATTGTATTGAGCGCTGGCGTAGCTGTTTTCCTCCAGGAGGCCGCAATACAGCATCGCGCCGCAGTGAGAATGAAGGATATTAATTTCCTGGTGGGCCGAACTATATTCGGCATGGGTGCAGCCAACAGGAAGGTCAGTGGTTCAATAGGAATTTCTAGGCCTGTGACCTCTTTTATAAGAATTTGGACCTTGGCCCAGTATTTCACAATTTCTGGACAGGTACACCAGATGTGGGCCATGTCCCCTCTATTACCACAGCCTCTCCAACATTGGTCTGATGCCAGAGGGTAGATCTGGTTTAATCGTGCTGGGGTAAGATACCAGCCAAACATGATCTTATAGATGTTTTCCTTAATTGTGGTGCAAAGGGAAGTTTCTGAGGCTGCCTGCCAGATTTCCTCCCAAGTCTCTCTTTCTATATCAACGTTTAGGTCAGCTGACCATCGCAGCATATACACTGGCGACACACTTTATTCGAGCTTGGCTAGTCCCACGAATTCAGGTATACCCGGGTGTATTGAGGTTTGTGACTGTTTTCTGCCCGAGTGCATTGAGTAATTTTCCAAGCAGGGATTGAAGCATTTTATTCCCGCTGGCTGCAATACTGCACAGTATATATATATATACTGCATTACAATTCATGAATTTATGCCATCTGGTAGACACGCGAAGCATTGCAGCCTATTAAATCCTAATCATTATCATTTAACAGATCAGCCGCCCATCAGCCAGGCATGAACCCAGGCTGGGAAGGCAAATGCAACGGGGCTTGTCAGAGGTGAGGAGTGGCGCATTCCAGGTATCTGCCAGGTACATACCGGGTATTTGCTCGAATAAAGTGTGTCGGTGCAGTAGTCGTGCTGTGTAGGGGACGTTGAGCGCATTAGGATATTATATATATCAGAGATAAGTCCCTTCTGGTAAGACTTGTCCTCACACAAGAGTTCAAACGTCGTGAGAGTTGTGTATTCTGGATGAGGGCACGTAGTTCTGACAAAGTTTCTAATTTGTAGATATTTAAAGGTGTCCAATTTTGTAATTTTAAATTTGTTCCTCAGTTCTTGGTAGCTCAGGAGCTTCCCTAGGCTCAGTACGTCGGCAATCGCCTCTATACCCCGTGTGTGAAAGTGGGCGAACAGCTTAGATCCGCATCCTGGAGGGAATTTAGGGTTATTAACGAAGGGGGTGAGTTGTGAGTTTATGGATGTGAGGTTAAATTTAAGTTTGCATCTGGACCAGGTGTCCCACGTGAATCGTGAGGCCTGTAGCTTAAGATTGTGTAAGTGGCCATCACCTCTGTTCAGGCTCCAGAGGCAGGCTTGCAGAGAAGGCAGTTTGGCACACCGAGTTTCCATTCCCACCCAGCAACATCGGGTCGGGTCTGAGTTCCACATTACTACCTGCCTGAGCTGAGCGGCTAGATAATATTTATATAGGTCAGGCACCCCCATCCCTCCTCTGGATCTCGTGGTCATCAGGACTGATCTGGCTACCCTGGGTCTCTTACCCTGCCAAATGAAGTGGAGTAGTCTATTCTGTATATATTTTAGATCGGCGGCCGGGACCTGGATTGGGAGCGTCTGGAATAGGTACAACATTCTTGGGAGTATATTCATTTTGGTAGAGATCATCCTCCCAATCCATGAGATCTGATAACCTTCCCACCGATCTAGATCCCTTTTGATCTGATCCCATAGTTTCGGGTAGTTATCCCTATATAGGTCCCGATAGTGCCTAGATACATTAATTCCCAGATACTTAATGCATGAGGGGCACCATCGGTAGTTGAAATTCAGCTTGAGGAGTTTGATTGTGGGGTCGGGAAGATTAATATTTAGGGCCTCAGATTTGTCGCTATTTATTTTATATCCTGAAACCTTTCCAAACTTCGTCAGTTCCATCTGGAGGTTGGGGAGGGAAGTTAGGGGTCTGGTCAAGGTCAGGATAATATCGTCAGCGAATAGGGAAATTTTGTATTGTTCCGTGGCCATAGGTATACCCTGGATGTTTGGGTTTTGTCTTATTTTGGCCGCCAGTGGTTCAATCGTGAGAGCGAAAAGGAGAGGGGAGAGGGGGCAACCCTGTCGGGTACCATTTCGAATGTGGATTTGTTCCGCTCCTCCACCCGATAGTCTAACTGAGGCGGATTGAGTTTGGTAGAGCGCCTGGACACCCGCAAGAAAGGAGTCCCTGAATCCGAATTTTTTTAATGTTTGGTCTAGGAACAGCCAGTCAATTCTGTCAAATGCCTTCTCTGCGTCTAAGCTTAGTAACATAGCTTGTGAGTCTGTAAGGTGGGCCTGGTCAACAAGGTTAATGATTTTACGGGTATTGTCTGAGGCCTGACGGCCCAGGACAAACCCGACCTGGTCCATGTGTACTAGTCTCGGGAGAATTGGATTAAGTCTGTTCGCCAATATTTTACTGTATAGTTTTAGATCATTGTTCAACAGTGAGATTGGTCTATAGCTACCGCATTGTGTGGGGTCCTTCCCTTCTTTAAGGATTATGGCCAAATTGGCGGACGACATTGAAGATGGGATAGGACATCCTTCTAAGAATGAGTTGAACAATTGTAAAAGATGGGTGGACAGAGTGGGGAGAAACTTCTTATAGTAGTCATTTGTGAAACCATCAGGTCCCGGTGCTTTAGAAATTTTGGAGGCCTTAACGGCCCATTCTAGTTCTTCCGCCGTTATTTTGGCGTTCAGGAGAAGGAGTTCCTCCTCTGTTAATGAGGGGAGGTCGCAGTCAGCTAGATAATCAATGGTAGCCGATAGCTCCTTCGGGTCTGGGCTAGCAGAGTGAGCCCGTAGGTTATATAATTTAGAGTAAAATTTAGTGAATTCCTCTGCAATTTTTTTTTCATTGTATAGGAGCTCACAAGCACTATTCCGAATCGCCGTTATTTGCGATCTTTTGTGTATGCCTCGTAACTTGCTAGCAAGAAGTCTGTCGGCCTTGTTCCCTTTATCGTAATACCTCTGACCCGTCCATTTAAGAGCTTTTTCGACATTGTCCATTTGGATTATTCTTAAGTCGCTTCTGGTAGAAGTCAACTGTTTATAAATTTTCCGGGAAGGGTTATTTTTATGCTGTTGTTCTAAACTTATTATTTTGTCTGTTAGCTCTTTGGTTCGTTTAAGTTTAGTTTTTTTCCTATGGGAGGCAATCGAGATGAAATGTCCTCTAATTGTCGCCTTATGGGCTTCCCACAGGCTCGCTGGAGAGGTAACAGTACCTATATTTGTCCAGGAAATATTCCTTAAGGGATTTTTTGATCTCCCGTACTGTCTCTGAGTGATTCAGTAGGGAGTCGTTCAGTCTCCAGGAATACGAGGTTGTTTTCACGAATGGGATGGATAGGGTCAGGGTGATGGGAGCATGATCTGACCACGTGATTGGGCCGATGTCAGTATCTAGGGCGGCTTCTAGGATGTTCTTGGTAGCAAGAAAGTAGTCTATACGGGAATATGTCTGGTGAGGGGCCGAGTAAAAGGTATAATCCCTTTGTCCCTGGTGTTGTGTTCTCCAGATGTCTAAAAGTGAAAAGTCCCCCATTATGTCCTTGAATTTTTTCCCCAGTCTTTGTGACTGGGTGGATTGTTGTCGCCCTGGGAGGCTCGATTTATCTTCTTTAGGGTTGAGAGCCATATTTAGATCGCCTGCAATAAGTAGCGATGATAGGTATTGGGGGTCAATTTCTGCCAGAACTGTTTATAAGAAATCTGTCTGGTTCTCGTTTGGGGCATATAGGTTAATAAGGGCGATTGCCGAGCCTGAGAGCGAACCGTAGACCACAATAAATCTTCCCTCTGGATCTGCCTGGATTTTAGCAAGATTAAATGGGGTGCCCTGACGAATCAGAATGGCGACCCCCCTGCGTTTACTACTATATGAGGCGAAGTAGCTCATCGGATACACATGCTGGAATGTTTTAGGCGGCTCCTGAGATGTGAAGTGTGTCTCCTGGAGGAAAACAACATCGCCTCCCAACCTCTTAAGTTCCTGTAGGGCCAGGCGTCTTTTTCTGGTGTTGTGGAGGCCCTTGACATTTAGGGAAATAAACTTTAGAGCTTGTTGGCGTGACATTCTGCTTGGAATGGACGTTGACTATTTGTAAACTTTAAGTTAAGATGGTAGCTGGACAGCCAAGTGGGACGGGGGGTAGGGTGGGAGGGGAACCGCTGGGATAGGATCAGCGGAGGTTGAAAAGAGGGAAGGTAGACCCTATTGGGGTCTGTAAAGTTTGAAACCGATCTGGTTTAAAGACCGGCTGGGGTGGTATAAGACCCTAGAGGGGCGGGTCCGACGACTGTCTCCAGTAAGGGTGGGCCGAGTAGAGACCCTTAGCTATTGGAAGTTACAGCCAAAACATGCAGACCATGGGTGTCCTAGAAGATGTGGTTTCTCTCCTGTATGGGCACTATGGGGAGTGGGAAGGGGAGAGGGCAGGCGCAGGGCTGCTCAGTTCTGAGGGTGGGCGGTGGGGGGGAGGTGGGTGGGTGGGGGGTTCAGGGTTAGGCTGGGCAGGGGACCGCTTCTGGGAAGAGTCCGATTAATGTGTACCTAGCTTCTGTACTGTGTTTACAGGCGCTCATATAGTGTACCTTGACCGCTCGGGTAGGTGTCTATAAGTGTTGAATGAGCCTGAGGTCTCTTGGGCCCTCCCGGGGCGGTGAGGTTCGGGTGCGTCCCCTCCGTGGAGTGGTCCTTGGTGTGAGAAGAGGGGAAAGAGAGGAGGGTGGGGGGGTGGAGTTGGGGGAGGGTGTGGGAGGAAAAGGGGGATGATACGGGAGGGGGTTGGGGGGGGGGAGAACAGTTCTGACATATCATAAGCATAGCATTCAATACCAACGTTGCCTCCTGCTTTTAGTCCGAGCAGTGTCTCTCTCACCTGTGTGTTGGTGGGAACAGTTTTAGCAGAGTGAGAGGGTAGTGAGTTGGTGAAGGCGGGGGGGGGGGGTTGGTGGTAGGGGTAGGGTGGGGGGAGGAGGAGGGAGAGGGGAAGAGGGGGGCGAGGGGGGGTGGGGAGGGGGGTGGAGAGGGGGGGAAGGGGGGGGAGAGGGGGGGCGGGGGGAGGAGGGGGTGGTGGGGAGGAGGGGGTGGTGGGGAGGGGGGAAGGGGAGGGGGGAAGGGGAGAGGGGGAGAGGGGGAGGGAGGGGAGAGGGGGGGGAGGGGAGAGGGGGGGAGACGGGGAGAGGGGGGGAGAAGGGGAGAGAGGGGGGGGAAGGGGAGAGAGGGGGGGGAAGGGGAGAGAGGGGGGGGGAAGGGGAGAGGGGGGAGGGGGAGAGAGGGGGGGGAGGGGAGAGGGGGGGAAGGGGAGAGGGGGGGGAAGGGAAGAGGGGGGGGAAGGGGAGAGGGGGGGGCAAGGGGGGGTAGGGGAACGGGGGGGGGTATGGGAACAGGGGGGGAGATACATATATCCACATGAGCAACAATTAGTCTCAGCCTGTGAGTGAAGCGAGCATAATAACATGAGCTCCATTCGGAGCAATAACAGTAACGTTCGCAGCAGCAACAACAGAACCCTTTCATGGGGCCCTGAATCAACATCAAAATGGGGGAACCTCTATAACGCTAACGATAAAGGAATGGGAGCTTGAGGGAAGGAGTCAGTGTCAAATCCTGATAATCCTTCTAGTGGGGGATAACACAACTATAGGGTAGTGAGCGGGGTACCCAGTTGACTCTTAGGGGTGGTAGGAAAAGACTCAGAGGGGAATATATGTGGGTATCATAGTTTTACAGACCCCATCCCTGGAAGTATAACCGCGGAAGGGCTCATGTGGGGCTGTGGAGACTTGCGCTGGCAGCACTCCTCCAGGGAGGGAGAGGGAGCCCGGGATCCGGTGAGGGTATAAGATTGCCCCAGAAGGGCCCATCGGCCGAGAGGGGGGAGCGCCAGGCTGCCCCGAGCTGGGAGTACCCTGTGGTATCCGCGGTGTGTCACTCAGCCGCTGGGAGTCGCTCGGGGGGCCCGGCGCTCTGGCCCCGGTATCGCCCCCTGGACCAGGAGCAGGCGAGGCCTCCGTCGGCGCCGGGCGCGGGTCGCGCACCCTGCTGACATCATTTGCGGCTCGTCCGTGAGCCCCATGATGCTCCGCGGGCGGAGACGGCTTCTGGGTGCAGGCGGGGTCTCCGTTGGCGCCGGATGTGAGGCGCGCCTCCTGCTGACGTCAGCCGTGGCGCGCCAGCAGGTCCCACGGAGCCCCGCGGGCGGGGACGTCCCCAGCGGGCGCCATTTTGTGGAGGGAGCTTGCAACTCAGCCAGGGGCGCCACGTGGACCGGTAAGTTCATTCCGGACGCCATTTTTGGGGAGAAATTTGGAGCAGGCGATGGCGTTTTTCACCGCGAGTAGCCGCGAAGATCCGCAGTTGGTCGCGCAGTGTCCGCCCTCCGATTATCCTTGGTGGGGCTTCTGGGACCGGGGAGGAAGAAGGGCACCCCGCTGCCGCGATCCGGAGGTCTTCTCCATGGGAAGGTAAGGGGGTAAGGTCGCATCAGGCGCCATTTTGGGTGAGTTTCAAGGCTGATGCTGGCGTGGATCCGGGCGGGAGGTTGGTTTGTCTCTGAGTGTTTCTTTATTTGTCGCGGGATTGTCTTTGCTCGGCAATCCGCTCCGAGGCTCTCACAGGTTGGTCATCTTGTTCCTGGTCCCGGTTACCAGCTGGGTGGGCAGGTTGGAGGGAGTCCACGGGAAGGCCCAGGGTTTTTACTAAGTGCATCATATCCTCAGGGTGCCGGATGGTGAGGAATTTACCCTTGTGGGGAATAATCAATTTGAAAGGGAACCCCCATCTGTAGTTTATTTCTTTCGCACGAAGGAGTAATGTTAGGGGACGTAGTGCTTTGCGTCGATCCACCGTAAGCTTGGAGAGGTCGTTATAGACCTGAAGCCGGTCGCTGCGCAACGCGATCGTGTCCCTCCCTCTGCTAGCTCCTATTAGTTTGTCTTTGGTGGAGTAGCTGTGGAGCCGCACGATCACGTCCTGGCGACGGTTGGGGTCCTCGGAGCGCGGGCCCAGGGCTCTGTGCGCCCTATCCATTTCCAAGTCCCGGGAATCAAGGTCTGGGCATATGGAGAGGAAGAAGTCCTTCAGGTATGCGCGCAGATGCGTGGGTAGCACCGCCGCAGGTTCTGGCGGCGATCCCTGTTTTCCTGGTCCTCCAGTCCGTCACATAGTATATTTATTTCTTGGCCCAGGCGTATGATCTCGTCATCGGCCTCTGACTGGTGGTGTAAGGCCTCATCCAGCCTGGTCTCCAGTGTGGTAGTGCGTTCCTGCAGCCCCTGGATATCATGCCTAATTTCCGCTACCGCGTCCTTTATATTAGCCTGTAGTGAACGTTGGAGCTTGGCATGGAGTTCCTCCAGGTATGCCTTTGTGATCCCCCCCGTCCGGGGAAGGGGGGGTCTCGGTAGGGCTTGCTGAGTCTGAGAGGCCTTGTTTGCCTCGTGGGCCCGAAGCCTGGGGGCCATCTTGCTTTCTATTCCCTGTCTCAGCAGGCTGTTTTTCAGGAGAGAAGTACTTCCCCACTCCCTGAGTCAGGGGATTTTTACCCTTATTAGCCATCTCTCTGGTTTTAGAGGGTTGTCAGGGGCTTTTTTCAGGGGTTTTGCCCGGGATAAAAGGGTTTAGATCTGCGGTTATTCAGGAGGGTCTCTGGAGCTCAGCTTTTACCCGACTGTCCTGGATGACGTCATAGACACGCCCCCATTTTTGTCTGGTTTTTAAACACCAGCAAATTGACTACAGTATATAAACTGTACTATCCACTATATAGTGCAAAGAGAATTCATTTTTGCCATCTGGCAAATACACGAAGAACTGCAACCAAACAAATCAGAATCCAGGTAATTCAAAGAAATCAACAATGGTAAACACAGGTACGATTGGTGTGATTTGCAGCATTTGCAGCATTAACAGCAGCGTTCACAGAAGAATAATGAGTGAATCCCATGTGGAATACAGCAGACTTTACAAGCTGCATCTGTATTATCTTGCATTAAACAGGGTATGGATGTAAGAGAAGAAACCATAATTATTCCATTGTACAAAGAATTACTAAGGCCACACCATGAATATGGAGAACAGTTATGGGCACCACTGCATAAAAAAAGCATTATGGAACTAGAAAAAGTACACAGTAGAGCCACCAAATTAATAAATGGGATGGATAATCTGATTTATGAGGAGAGGTTAGCTAAATTAGATTTGTTTACATGAATAAAAGATGTGCCTAAAAAGCAACATGTTAGTTATTTACAAATATATTCAGGGTCAATACAAGGAGCTTTTAAAAGAACTATTCATCCCAATGGACCACACAAATAACACAGGGCCACCCCTTAAGGTTAGAGGAAAGGAGATTTCACTAGCAACAATTTAAAGGTTTTTTTTTATAATAAGGGAGTTGAAATGTGGAATTCATTACCCATAGATAGTATGAGGGCAGACACACAAAATAACTTCACAAAATGGATGGGCATATTTCTATACTGTAGCATAAAGGTGTACAGGGATATACCAAATAAGTAAATATTTGAAGGATGTTGATCCAGGGAGAAATCTGATTGCCATTTTTGGGGTCAGGAAGGACTCTAGTTTACCTTTATGAGACATCATTGCATATTGTTTTACTAGAGTTTTCTGTTTGGCTTCCTCTTAATCAATATACTGTAAAAACAAATATAGGATATGTATCTGTTGTCTAAATTTAAGATAGGTTGAACTCGATGGGCATCTGCTTTTTTTCAACCTCATCTATCATGTAACTATGTAAAATTGAACTTATGCTGAGGATTGTGACGGTGAATGAGTTAACCATGCTCACTAATAAAGGTTCAGCCCACTTGGTTACCCCTGATACGTGTGTTGAGGTCCTCGAATGTCAGCTCTTGGACTCAAAGGTCATAAATGCATTACTGTGACTGTGTGCAAATTATGCGACATTAAATATTTGTTTGTGTTTTGCCTTTCCTGGGGTGCTGGGACCGGGAGATCTCTAGGCTGTAAGTTTCAGGGTGGGCTTGCCAGAGAAAGTCTTTACAGAATGTGTCTAGGTATCGGGGTTCCGGAGTTATGGGATACCCGAGGAGTTGGATCCATGAATCGAGTGAGATTCTTTGATGCAGCCAAGCACATTGCTCAAGGCAAACTCTGACTCTGTAAATGTTATTATGACTCATCACCAGGATTCCTAGTGCAGCATCTTCCATAAAAGGTAAACGGGCATTAAAGGGTTAATGTATACCTGCAATCATACACGGGGTCCCTAATATAAAGAGGGGTCCCTACTATAAGGAGGGGTGTCCAGATACATGCCCAGGTGCCCTGGACCTGGTATATGGGTTCCAGACTGTGGAGCCTGAACAGCGGGTGGGCTCAGTATGCAAAGAGGCAGAGGTGCCAGGTTGACGTATGCCCCTTTGCAGAATGAGAAAAGGAACCCACCTGGCTTTACAATACCGGCAAATTTGTGATTGGCTGGCAGGAGAATTCCCACGCTCTGAAAGGCTGTAAAGGTTTTTGTGAATGGGACACTGAAACCCATAAGAAACCTTGCAGCCAATGAGGAGCGCAGATTCCAATCGCCAAACCTAGAGTGGCAAATTCAAAGATGCTTTATACTGAATAAACACGAGCCGACTTCAAAGTTCTTGACTCAAGAATTCTTCTAAGTCCCACTTCAGAAGAATGTAGCGGTCGATTCTGGCATTGCATGCCGAAATCAGTTCCAGGACTTTGGTGTGTACCTATCGGTCATTGGAAAGAGCTTGTACAGAGGTCATTTTGGTGAATTTCGTTTAAAGGATAGATTTATATTTATTAGCCCCATTCCCAGTAAGTGTGTTAACCCTGTAAATTGTGTTACATTGTGTGTATGTCTTTTCCTGAAATAAATTACAATTTATTTTACTCCTTGCTTTTCTCAATCAATGATCCCGGTATAAAAAGGTGTTGATAAACCTGGTCTCCCGTGACAAGGATAGGAGTCTTTGTACAGAAAAAGGAAATGCTTGAAGAAATATCATTATAAAATGAAAAGAGAATATTCCAATGCCTCAATCTTTAGGTGAATCTACAGGGTGAAAGTAATCAAATATACTGTATACTATCCTCATAATTGCTAAGGCTTGATTGACAAAAAAATAATAATACACAGTCACCGCTGACATCACTTTAACACTCACATTTGCTGATTCACTGAAAACATCTCAAATGTAGTTGAACTTGCAGTAAAGTGAAAGGACTCTGCATCATGTTGAAAGTGTCATAAAAGAACCTGCAGTGCAAAACAGTAAAACCAAGCAAGGGCCAACTTTAAAGTCAGCAAAGATAAATGTTCGGAGCAAGTTTCGTTTTCTTTTTTTATGTGGAAAAAAGATAGAATGGTTTAAGCAGGAAAGATTGATTTGTAATGGTTATTCTTTTAGCAAGCAAGTGTATATTGATTTAAAGTACATTGTAATGAAGTGTTTTATGTATTATCTCTCTACGATTTTATATCAAGAATATTATTTTAATTAAATACATTTAAGATTCTTAGAGACTTACCACTTTCTGAAAGATAAATGATATTTTTTCAGGTATTGTCATTTATACCCATAACATACCGTAGCCTACTGTACATAGCTATACAGGCAGCCCTACTTTTCAGTCACTTATTTTTCTACACACATAAGCTGCATTTAATAAGTTGCAAGGTGTTTTTACTAAATTTGTTACGTTTTAAGACAAATTGAAGTGCTCCCTTTTAAGTAGGGAGCAAAGTAAGGGTTCATAGTTTAATTCTTTGGCCAAAGAATTATAAGCCTGCTACCACATCAAGGTAAACCCTACTCAGCAGGTCCTACACTACCCGCACGGTAAACTAACCTCAGTAGTAGAATGAGTGACTGTCCCAGAGGAAGTCCAGAAAGGAAAAGCATGTGATATTAGAACTTGAAGGAACCAGGGCAGGTAGCAACTGTCTTATATAAAGAGCAGCGGCAGCTATTAGCTATGAGAAAGTCAGAGAGAGGCTTACTTCCTGTCAGGAGGAAGAGGGCAGGATTTGCCAGAAAGCAAGATGGAGTTGCTTGCTTCAGAATACTAGAAGACATCAGAGAATCTTGACTCGCAGCTAGAGGGCGGAGCCCGCCACACAGAGAGTCTTGACTCCAAGCTAGAGGGCGTCGCACGCCATACAGAGAGACATCAGAGAATCTTGACTCGCAGCTAGAGAGCGGCGCACGTCATCACGTGTACGCGCCGCGCGTAAGAGAATGCGAGACGCGACCGTGGGTGGGCCGGGATCCGTGGTACGAGTAGAGGAACCGTGGGTGCGTGCATGCTCTGCAAGGAGAGGGGGATCTGAGATGCGGCAGGTAAGGAGGCAACACACCGCAAGAGGCGTGTTCTCTGATTCCTTACACACAGCTCTTACAGGCAACCACACTGTTTTTAATCTATTTTAATAACACAGTATGGAAGCAGGAGGTCTCCAAAGCTGAACCGCTTTCATTTCAGCCCTGGGGACCCCCTGCTTCTCGAGTTACAGGCAAGTATGGGGTTCTGGTATCTCTCTGCATTGGGAGGTGTGCAGGGAGAGTGACTGGTTCTGTCTACTCTCAATGCGCATCTCTTACAGACAGATGCAGCCTGTAGGATTCACACAGCGAGCATCCCATTTAAATGTAGGACCCCCTCTGTGTTAATCTTGATGGGCTATTCCCCCATGCCAAGCACTGTGCCATGGACGGTCAACTCTTGGCAAGCCGTGCACCAGTACATGTGATGCGGCAGCTGATAGATACAAGTGGCTGCATTGGTACAATTATTCTTACATAAGAGATCTTACTGTAGATCAGAAATTTACCCGACAAAAGATACAGGTCCTCCTATCCATATACCTATACATTATATAAAGGTATGTATATAAATCCATATACTGTAGACAGATTATGAACATCAGATCAAGAGGTCATAGCAATAAATACAAAATGTGAAAACAATGTTTTGGTAACAACAATTAAAAAGAGGGAATTAAAATGGCAGAACTGGAAAATGTATAAGTATATACATCTCCGAAAAGCTACTCATGGATTCTGAGTATGTACAGTATGTACATATAAATTGAAGTGCCTATTAAAATGTACAGTGTTGTTTGTTACCGTGGTTACCAATTGATTTTAATTTGAAATATTTCATGTCTCTGAAATGGTTCAATCTTATATGCAGAAATTTTAATACAAGTTGCAAATAGTACATTTAGGGGCCTATGCAGGAAACTGCGAGAATGGCCATTCGCCAGACGTAGAACTCGCCATGTTTTTGGCAGATTCCCCTCGCAGTATGCAGGAAGGTGCGCATATCTGTGAGAGGAATCCGGCAGACAGTTGGCGAGCCCTGGCAGGAAGGGCTCCGCTGGCGAGATCTGTCAGCAGAGAGCGAGATCCGCCTCTCTCTGCACAAATCTCGTCGGCAAATAAAAAAATTGTACATAACAAATCGATTACTATTGTAGATGTGCAGGGGGTCTCCAGAGATGAACCGCGTTGGTTTTATGTCCGGGGACCCCCTGCTTCACGAGATACAGTCCCCGTTATAGGGTGCCGGTATCTCCTATGCATGGAGATAGCCCGATCACGTGACGCGGGACATTTCCATTCATAGGAGATACCGGCACCCCATAACCGGGCCTGTATCTTGGGAAGCAGGGGTCCCCGGACATAAAACCAGCACGGTTCATGTCCGGAGACCCTCTGCACATGTACACTATTAATACAAATACAGTAATGCTGCTTCCGTTAAGGCAATGGAGTAAAGGGGTTAAGTCACAGTAGCATGTTTATTGGGGACAATTTCCCCCAATAAACATTGCAATACACAACACAATCAACCTCTGTGCCCCCAACAACCCCTAAACCAACCTTATATACATAACCCATAGTTATTTTTTTAGGCACAGGAATGGTACTATAGGCCGGCGGTTGGCCTCGGCTGTTCTCGCAGGGGTCCGGGGGTCACCACTTGCCTTCAGTACCAATTGTGTGCCCCAAAAAATCAATTACAAATACATACATTCTTTTAAATAAACATACACAGTACATTCATGTGCTACATGACTATTATCCACATATGGAAAATAGTGCATGTGCCCATATAAAATACATTAATCCCAATAAATACATCTTGCACTCACCCTTGGCCGCCAGCCACGATGAAGGCCATCCTCATCTTCATCACCCTCCATGGCCTCGGGTGCTGAAAAACATACACAAGCAGAGAAAAAGCCAATGTTATGTCCCCTAACCCCTTAATCACCGTAGCGGTTATTAACCGCTACCGTCATTAAGGGGTTAACCCATCCTCACCCACCACTCTGTAGGCCAAAGCAACCCCCCCCCACACTACCCACCCCCATGAGGCATAACCACCCTCACCCCTACACACCGGGAGGCCTACCCTCCCTCCCTCCCTTGGGGACAATACCCCCTATCTCCAATACCCACATTCAAAACAATACACACACCCGCAATAAACATAACAATTATTAATATACTATACATAACCCACCCACACCATATAGCAAATATATTCTGGTGTTACTTAACCCCTTAATAACAATAACGGTTAATAAGTGCTAAAGGTATTATTGGGTTAAGCCACCCTGCACCCATTCATTTGTAGACTGGCTTCATCATACACACACACACACACACACACACACACACACACACACACACACACACACACACACACACACACACACACACACACACACACACACACATATATATATATCTATACAGAATATAGAACATTAGAATAGAGAATACAGAACATAGAAAATAGACAAAGTTCCACTTTAAGGAAGTAGCAGTTAATGGACATTTGAATGCTAACAGTTGCCACCATTCAAAGTGGCTTAATAATATCCCACTTAGCCAATTTTACAGACTGAGACGTAACTGCTCCACTGATGAAATCTTTGAGTAGCAGTCACGTCTGATTATATCTCAGTTTACTGTTAAGGGGTTTGACTGTGATGTTGTCCAGAAGTCCTATCATAAGGTTAGGTCTACAAGTAGAGCCGAACTTTTGAAGAAATCTTTATCCAACTGTCTGAGCAGAGAAAAGGGCAAAATGGGTAGAGCTGTAAAAAACATTGAATCTAGCAACAATGGGGTTACATTTATTACCAAATTTAATGGTTATTCAGGCCGTATTATACAAATATTTTTTTACTTATTTTTCTACACACATAAGCTGCATTTAATAAGTTGCAAGGTGTTTTTACTAAATTTGTTACGTTTTAAGACAAATTGAAGTGCTCCCTTTTAAGTAGGGAGCAAAGTAAGGGTTCATAGTTTAATTCTTTGGCCAAAGAATTATAAGCCTGCTACCACATCAAGGTAAACCCTACTCAGCAGGTCCTACACTACCCGCACGGTAAACTAACCTCAGTAGTAGAATGAGTGACTGTCCCAGAGGAAGTCCAGAAAGGAAAAGCATGTGATATTAGAACTTGAAGGAACCAGGGCAGGTAGCAACTGTCTTATATAAAGAGCAGCGGCAGCTATTAGCTATGAGAAAGTCAGAGAGAGGCTTACTTCCTGTCAGGAGGAAGAGGGCAGGATTTGCCAGAAAGCAAGATGGAGTTGCTTGCTTCAGAATACTAGAAGACATCAGAGAATCTTGACTCGCAGCTAGAGGGCGGAGCCCGCCACACAGAGAGTCTTGACTCCAAGCTAGAGGGCGTCGCACGCCATACAGAGAGACATCAGAGAATCTTGACTCGCAGCTAGAGAGCGGCGCACGTCATCACGTGTACGCGCCGCGCGTAAGAGAATGCGAGACGCGACCGTGGGTGGGCCGGGATCCGTGGTACGAGTAGAGGAACCGTGGGTGCGTGCATGCTCTGCAAGGAGAGGGGGATCTGAGATGCGGCAGGTAAGGAGGCAACACACCGCAAGAGGCGTGTTCTCTGATTCCTTACACACAGCTCTTACAGGCAACCACACTGTTTTTAATCTATTTTAATAACACAGTATGGAAGCAGGAGGTCTCCAAAGCTGAACCGCTTTCATTTCAGCCCTGGGGACCCCCTGCTTCTCGAGTTACAGGCAAGTATGGGGTTCTGGTATCTCTCTGCATTGGGAGGTGTGCAGGGAGAGTGACTGGTTCTGTCTACTCTCAATGCGCATCTCTTACAGACAGATGCAGCCTGTAGGATTCACACAGCGAGCATCCCATTTAAATGTAGGACCCCCTCTGTGTTAATCTTGATGGGCTATTCCCCCATGCCAAGCACTGTGCCATGGACGGTCAACTCTTGGCAAGCCGTGCACCAGTACATGTGATGCGGCAGCTGATAGATACAAGTGGCTGCATTGGTACAATTATTCTTACATAAGAGATCTTACTGTAGATCAGAAATTTACCCGACAAAAGATACAGGTCCTCCTATCCATATACCTATACATTATATAAAGGTATGTATATAAATCCATATACTGTAGACAGATTATGAACATCAGATCAAGAGGTCATAGCAATAAATACAAAATGTGAAAACAATGTTTTGGTAACAACAATTAAAAAGAGGGAATTAAAATGGCAGAACTGGAAAATGTATAAGTATATACATCTCCGAAAAGCTACTCATGGATTCTGAGTATGTACAGTATGTACATATAAATTGAAGTGCCTATTAAAATGTACAGTGTTGTTTGTTACCGTGGTTACCAATTGATTTTAATTTGAAATATTTCATGTCTCTGAAATGGTTCAATCTTATATGCAGAAATTTTAATACAAGTTGCAAATAGTACATTTAGGGGCCTATGCAGGAAACTGCGAGAATGGCCATTCGCCAGACGTAGAACTCGCCATGTTTTTGGCAGATTCCCCTCGCAGTATGCAGGAAGGTGCGCATATCTGTGAGAGGAATCCGGCAGACAGTTGGCGAGTCCTGGCAGGAAGGGCTCCGCTGGCGAGATCTGTCAGCAGAGAGCGAGATCCGCCTCTCTCTGCACAAATCTCGTCGGCAAATAAAAAAATTGTACATAACAAATCGATTACTATTGTAGATGTGCAGGGGGTCTCCAGAGATGAACCGCGTTGGTTTTATGTCCGGGGACCCCCTGCTTCACGAGATACAGTCCCCGTTATAGGGTGCCGGTATCTCCTATGCATGGAGATAGCCCGATCACGTGACGCGGGACATTTCCATTCATAGGAGATACCGGCACCCCATAACCGGGCCTGTATCTTGGGAAGCAGGGGTCCCCGGACATAAAACCAGCACGGTTCATGTCCGGAGACCCTCTGCACATGTACACTATTAATACAAATACAGTAATGCTGCTTCCGTTAAGGCAATGGGGTAAAGGGGTTAAGTCACAGTAGCATGTTTATTGGGGACAATTGCCCCCAATAAACATTGCAATACACAACACAATCAACCTCTGTGCCCCCAACAACCCCTAAACCAACCTTATATACATAACCCATAGTTATTTTTTTAGGCACAGGAATGGTACTATAGGCCGGCGGTTGGCCTCGGCTGTTCTCGCAGGGGTCCGGGGGTCACCACTTGCCTTCAGTACCAATGGTGTGCCCCAAAAAATCAATTACAAATACATACATTCTTTTAAATAAATACACCCCCCTTAACACATACACAGTACATTCATGTGCTACATGACTATTATCCACATATGGAAAATAGTGCATGTGCCCATATAAAATACATTAATCCCAATAAATACATCTTGCACTCACCCTTGGCCACCAGCCACGATGAAGGCCATCCTCATCTTCATCACCCTCCATGGCCTCGGGTGCTGAAAAACACACACAAGCAGAAAAAAAGCCAATGTTATGTCCCCTAACCCCTTAATCACCGTAGCGGTTATTAACCGCTACCGTCATTAAGGGGTTAACCCATCCTCACCCACCACTCTGTAGGCCAAAGCAACACCCCCCCACACTACCCACCCCCATGAGGCATAACCACCCTCACCCCTACACACCGGGAGGCCTACCCTCCCTCCCTCCCTTGGGGACAATACCCCCTATCTCCAATACCCACATTCAAAACAATACACACACCCGCAATAAACATAACAATTATTAATATACTATACATAACCCACCCACACCATATAGCAAATATATTCTGGTGTTACTTAACCCCTTAATAACAATAACGGTTAATAAGTGCTAAAGGTATTAATGGGTTAAGCCACCCTGCACCCATTCATTTGTAGACTGGCTTCATCATACACACACACACACACACACACACACACACACACACACACACACACACACACACACACACACACACACACACACACACACACATATATATCTATACAGAATACAGAACATTAGAATTGAGAATACAGAACATAGAAAATAGACAAAGTTCCACTTTAAGGAAGTAGCAGTTAATGGACATTTGAATGCTAACAGTTGCCACCATTCAAAGTGGCTTAATAATATCCCACTTAGCCAATTTTACAGACTGAGACGTAACTGCTCCACTGATGAAATCTTTGAGTAGCAGTCACGTCTGATTATATCTCAGTTTACTGTTAAGGGGTTTGACTGTGATGTTGTCCAGAAGTCCTATCATAAGGTTAGGTCTACAAGTAGAGCCAAACTTTTGAAGAAATCTTTATCCAACTGTCTGAGCAGAGAAAAGGGCAAAATGAGTAGAGCTGTAAAAAACATTGAATCTAGCAACAATGGGGTTACATTTATTACCAAATTTAATGGTTATTCAGGCCGTATTATACAAATTCTCAACCAACACTGGAAAATACTTATGTGCGATCCATATCTGAATAAATGTCTCACTCCGAGAGCACCAGTGGTGTTTCGGAAAGCCTTTAGTATTAAACAACAACTAGCACCTAGTAAGCTCAGGGAAAGCTCCATACTCAATGGTCCATCTGTTTCCTCTTTACCAGGCAATGTCAAATGTGGCAGATCAAGATGCACTATGTGTAAACATCTGGCAATATGTAGCTCTGTTACATCCTTTACAAATGGATCTACATACCATCTAAAGAGCCAAATCAACTGTCTGACTACACATGTAATGTATGTACTGTCATGTGCCTGTAATTTACAGTTCATTGGACGAACAAAACGCTCTCTATGCATCAGATTCTTGGATCGTAGGCCTATCATCAAAGGTGTCCATAATCATAGTGTTCCTAGACATTTCTCTGTGGCACATTCTAGGGACCCTACGAGTCTAATAATAGCTGGCATAGAGCAGGTTTCTAATCTCAAACTAGGGGGTGACAGGTTCAAGACTCTTTGCATTCGTGAGTCTTTTTGGATCTATTCACTGGGAACTCTAGTTCCAAGGGGTCTCAACGAATGCATCGACACAAGTATTCTTGGTTAACATCTTCTGCACCCCCCCTCCAATGTACTTCTGGGTTTTTTTTTTACCCCCCCCCCCTTTTCCCATTCTAGTTATAGTCATTGATCCGCTCCTTCTCCAGTTTTCTAATTAGTACTTTGCAGGTTTTTTGTATTCACACTATTGTGCATGGCACATAAGTTATCTATATATATATATTAATATTTATGATTACTATATATTTGTGCATAGGGTATACATTCGTATACATACATACATTAACGTGAACAATTGTTTGAACTATATTAATATGTGTATATTTTTTATGGTTTCTGCTGTTTCTCACTAAAAGTGCATTTATTGCACCTATTCACCAGTTATACTGATGCGAGTTTTCTTGTTGTTCACTAAATTAATTATCAGTTGACTATCATTATTAATTATTAGGACATATTATTCTCATCTACTGCTTTAAGTCTGCCTTCCCCACACCCCCCTCTTTTCCATTGAATTCAATTAATTTTATATATAATTTATGAGCTTGTTATTTAATGTTTTAACACCTTTTTTTAAAATAATAATTTTTTTAATAAGGATTTTTTATATTCTCTGTTTGATGGAACAATTGGAGGGTTTGGTGTTTATGTATGTTGATTTCATTATTTATTTATTTATTTATAAAATCTTTTACCAGGAAGTAATACATTGAGAGTTACCTCTCGTTTTCAAGTATGTCATGGGCACAGAGTAAAACAATAATACATGGTTACAAGTACAGTTACATAAATGAACAGGATATACATTATATACAAGACATTGCGTGCACAGTTAAAGAAAATATATATTATGAGCGTATGAAACAGTTACAGACCAGGTTAAAATGTGAGATAGCCTTAGATTTGAAAGAACTTAAACTGGTGGTGGATGTGAGAGTCTCTGGTAGGTTGTTCCAGTTTTGGGGTGCACGGAAGGAGAAGGAGGAACGTCCGGATACTTTGTTGAGCCTTGGGACCATGAATAGTCTTTTGGAGTCTGATCTCAGGTGATAAGTGCTGCAAGTAGTAGGGGTGAGAAGCTTGTTCAGGTAGCTGGGTAGCTTGCCCATGAAGAATTTAAAGGCAAGACAGCAAAGGTGAACTTTGTGCCTAGACTCTAGTGATGACCAATCTAGTTCTTTGAGCATTTCGCAGTGATGTGTGTTGTAGTTGCATTGGAGAACAAAACGACAAATTGAATTGTAGAGGGTGTCAAGTTTGCTAAGGTGGGTTTGAGGTGCTGAGCCATATACTATGTCTCCATAGTCAATAATTGGCATTAGCATCTGCTGTGCGATACGCTTTCTGACCAGGAGACTTAGGGAGGATTTGTTCCTGTAAAGTACCCCTAGTTTGGCATAGGTCTTGGTTGTCAGGGTATCAATGTGCATCCCAAATGTTAAGTGGGAGTCAAACCATAAGCCCAGGTATTTAAAACTAGTGACAGGTGTTAGGGTGGTGTTAGCGTTGGTTCTAATCTGGAGCTCAGTCACTGGAAGCTTTACAAATGTACACTACCGACACGATTTATTCGAGCAGGGCTAGTTCCGCAAGCCGGGGGATGCCCCGGCTTGCTAGCCCCACTCCCTCGGCGTGCCGCGCGTCACCGATGCGCGGTCACGCTTCATCGGGTGCCTGCGCCCTCTGCGCGCATGCCCAGGGCTCCCCGAGGGAGCCCTGGTGTGCCGTGATATTTGGGACGGCGGTGGGGGGTTCCGGGGGGCCCGGCGGACCCGGAGAGGCGAAGGAGAAGCCCCGATCGGAGGGCCGCTCCTCCGAGGCTTCGGAGCGCGTTCGGGACACCCCGGCGCGCACCCGGTTACTGTCGCGGCCGAGACCGGGCAAATGCTCGAATAAACTCGGCCGCGACAGTAGTCTTGGTCCCAAATACCATTGTTACAGTCTTGTCAGTGTTTAAAAACAGTTTGTTTTGGGAAATCCAGTTTTCGAGTCTCAAAAAGTCAGACTGAAGTATGTGTTGAAGGTCAGAGAGGCTATGGCTGTGTGTTTATACACTGGCGACACACTTTATTCGAGCTCGGCTAGTCCCGCGAATTCGGGTATACTCGGGTGTATTCAGGTTTCTGATCGTTTTCTGCCAGAGTGTATTGCGTTCTTTTCCGGCAGGGATTTAAGCTTTTTATTCCGGCTTGCTGAAATACTGCAATGCCGTGAAAATACACATGGTGGCGCTTGCGAGCTGTTCTCTGTGAAGCGGTCCCCTATAATGAATTGTAATGCAGTATATACTGTATACTGTATATATATATACAGTATATACTGTATAACAACAACCCCTATAAGCCCTAACATACAGTACTGTACACATACAGTACTGTATACTGTATGCATATACATAAATGATACTACTGTATGGGCGGCGGGGGCGTGATGTGTTTGCAGCAGAGAGAGATCCGCTGCTCTCTCTCTGCGCAAACATAGGCACAATAAAAATTATTTGAAATAAATTTTTATTGATAGTGTAGATGTGCAGGGGGTCTCTGGAGCTGAACCGCGTTGGTTTCAGGTCTGGGGACCCCATGCCCCCCGAGATACAGGCCCCTTTAGGGGGTGCCGGTATCCCTCTGCTTGGTTTAAAGGTCCGATCACGTGACCGCGGCCTGTAAACCAAGCAGAGCAGAGGGATACCGGCACCCCCTAAAGGGGCCTGTATCTCGGGGGGCACGGGGTCCCCAGACCTGAAACCTGTGCGCTTCTGCTCTGGAGACCCTCTGCACATGTACAGTATCAATAAAACACATACAATATACAGTATAAATAAACACTCGTTCTTTACCTTAGCGGCTATGCGCTATGGTAAAGAAGCATCATTTCTGTATTTTAATAATATTGTACAGTGAGCAGGGGGTTCCCTGAGCCAGAAATTAATGCTCATGGACCCCCCCTGCTCCTGCTCAATATTATTAAAAATACAGAAATGCTGCGTCATTACCATAGCGGATAGCCGCTAAGGCAATGAATGGGTTAACCCACCGTGCCCGCTTTATTGTGTGTAGTGGGGATGGGTGAGGGGGGTATTTAGCCCTTGGTGTGAGTTTAGGACTTGCGGGAGGGGGGGGGGTTGCGGGTGCACTTAACCCCTTCACGACCGTTGCAGTTATTACCGCTACGGTCATGAAGGGGTTAAGCCCTCCCGCTACCCCCCCCCCCCCTCCGCAAGCCCTCCCCAACCATCGTTGGGGCTAATACCCCATTCACCCACCCTCCCGCTACCAACAATAAAAAAATACACACACACACAGCAGCCGCCAAAAAATAAATAAATAAATGACAATAAATACATTTGAAATACATTTTAATTGATAGTGTAGATGTGCAGGGGGTCTCCGGAGCTGAACCGCGTTGGTTTTAGGTCTGGGGACCCCGTGCCCCCCGAGATACAGGCCCCTTTAGGGGGTGCCGGTATCCCTCTGCTTGGTTTAAAGGTCCGATCACGTGACCGCGGCCTGTAAACCAAGCAGAGCAGAGGGATACCGGCACCCCCTAAAGGGGCCTGTATCTCGGGGGGCACGGGGTCCCCAGACCTGAAACCTGTGCGCTTCTGCTCTGGAGACCCTCTGCACATGTACAGTATCAATAAAACACATACAATATACAGTATAAATAAACACTCGTTCTTTACCTTAGCGGCTATGCGCTATGGTAAAGAAGCATCATTTCTGTATTTTAATAATATTGTACAGTGAGCAGGGGGTTCCCTGAGCCAGAAATTAATGCTCAGGGACCCCCCCTGCTCCTGCTCAATATTATTAAAAATACAGAAATGCTGCGTCATTACCATAGCGGATAGCCGCTAAGGCAATGAAGGGGTTAAGGCATAATAAACAATTAATACATTCAATACATATTTTTCACGTCTGTGTTAAAACTCCCTGCCTTCTCTCTAATCTATGTAAAACCCCCTCCCCCTATTCTCGCTTTTAAAACGCCCTGCCTTCTCTCTAATCTATGTAAAACCCCCTCCCCCTATTCTCGCTTTTAAAACGCCCTGCCTTCTCTCTAATCTATATAAAACCCCCTCCTCCTATCCCCTTATTGTGTGTGTGCGTTAAGCTTCCCTGCAATCTATGTAAAAAAAACCTCCCCCTATTGTGTGTGTGTGTTAAATCTGCCTGGCCTGTGTTTCTGAGTGCTGAGTGCTCTGCGTTAAAGGCCCCGATCACGTGATCGCGGCCTGTAAGCCAAGCAGAGCAGAGGGATACCGGCACCCCCTAAAGGGGCATGTATCTCGGGGGGCACGGGGTCCCCAGACCTGAAACCTGTGCGCTTCTGCTCTGGAGACCCCCTGCACATCTACACTGTGAATAAAACACACACATCATTAAAGAATCATTCTTTAGTTTAGCGGCTATGCGCTATGGTAAAGAAGCAGCATTTCTGTATTTTTAATAATATTGTACAGTGAGCAGGGGGTTCCCTGAGACAGAAATCTAATCTCAGGGGACCCCCTGCTCCTGCACAATATTATTAAAAGTTCAGAAATGATGCTTCATTAGCATAGCGTATAGCCGCTAAGGTAATGAAGGGGTTAAGGCATAATAACCAATAAATACATTCAATACACTACCCACTACCCATGGCAACCTCCGCTGCTGTACAGTAAAACAGAGAAAAAAATTAACACTTTCAAAGTAATGTCCCCTAACCCCTTAATCACCATAGCGGTTATTAACCGCTACAGTCATGAAGGGGTTATCCCACCCTCACCCACCACTCGGGACGCCTACTGTACATACCCTCCCACTCTAACCCCCCACCCCGTGAGGCCTAACCACCCTCAACCCTCACCCACTAACAACCCACAAGGGAGGCCTACCCACATACCGTTGGGGAAACCCCCCCCACCCCCCACCCCAAGTCCCCGCAATCAAAACAATGCACAGCCCCACAATAAACAGCATTCTATTTATTAAATACATTACCCACCCCCTGTGCCCCCCCCATAAATACAAGATTTATTCTTTTACATTCAGGGTCCATAACGCAGCCCCACGCTAGTCCCCGGTGGGCTGGCAGGGCACCTGGACAGACCTACAGTTTACCAGCAGCATTCCACAGGTTCTGGAGGCCTGCTGGTGGATCCTGCCAGCACCATGGCGCCCAGGTGGTCTCCTTGGGTCACCGTGTAACACAATTGGGTCCCCACGGTAGGCCCAAGGATGTCTGGGAGCCCCGGGTCAAACCCACAGGTGTCTGCGGGGCCTCGGGTGGTTCCCATGGGGGTCTGGGGAACTCACGGGTGCTCACTACGGGTCCGCGATGCCCCCACAGAAGTGGGACCACACATCATCATCCCCGCACCTACGGGTTGGAGGTGCCCCCACAGAAGTGGGACCACACATCGTCATGCCCGCAGACTACGGGTCCGCGGTGCCCCCACAGAAGTGGGACCACACATCGTCATGCCCGCAGACTACGGGTCCGCGGTGCCCCCACAGAAGTGGGACCACACATCATCATCCCCGCATGTGTCACCCGTGGAACCACCAGCCTGATACCCTTTAGGATACCCGAGGATTCCCCGCGGGTGGTCTCCAGAGGTCCCACGCAAAACCACGGAAGTAACCCTGAATGTAAAAAAAATAAACCTGGCCTATACATTCAATACATACACCCTCCCCCCCAACACCTACAGTACAATAATGTGCAAAATAACTATTATCCAGATATGGATAATACATTAATTGCCCATTATTAAAAACATTAACTAGCATATACAGTACAAATAAATAAAGTACTACTGACCTCATCAATACGAAGTGTCCGACGCCAGCGCCTTCCTTCTCTTGCCCACACAAAACATAGCCAAAACAAAGCCAATACATTGCAATTACAGTCAGATATCAATTAACCCCTTAAACACCTTATCGGATAATAACCGCAAAGGTAATTAAGGGGTTAAGCCACACAGGCCCGATACCCACCCTTCACCCATGAATTTGTACT
Source organism: Ascaphus truei (assembly GCF_040206685.1). NCBI lineage: Eukaryota > Metazoa > Chordata > Amphibia > Anura > Ascaphidae > Ascaphus > Ascaphus truei. The sequence continues at coordinate 311,913,732 of NC_134484.1, read as the reverse complement.
GTGGCTTCATCATGCAACTACAGTATATATATATACTGTATATATACAGTATATACAGAGAGACAGAGAGAAAGAGAGAGAGAGATATATACAGTATATATATATATATATATATATATATACACACGTTATATACACACCCATGATAAACCAATATACAGTACAAATAAATGTAGTAGGGTTATCAAAAGCATACTGCCCTACAACCAAACACTTCTCCATACAGACACTACATTAAAATCAATTTCCTTTACAAATCCTAACTGATCTCACAATATACTGTACTGTATATGATCACAAACCAATGAAAAAACTCACATTCCAAAATGCATAAAATCTATGCACCATATACATTCTGCAAATTAATCAAACGTAAACAAAAATCAATTAGCAATCATTATTTACATCCCTAAACAATTCACACTCAATCACGAACAATGAAACCATTAACAGATTCACGCCTAGAGCAGAACAATTAAGCCTTTGAAAAAATATAAGTACCGACAAAAATACAACCTTTACAACCAAGGCTATCTACAGTATCCCTGACCTTCCTCAAACACACAATACAATACCAAGGAATACATCTACAGTATCTAATTTTAAAATACTTTAAACTCACAAAATAATTAAAAAAACATCTAATCCAGCTTTTAAAACATCATCATTTCTTACCCTGAATGTATACTGTACAGTATATCTCTCTAGACATATACTGTATATTGTACATACATACAGTACATACATACAGTGGCAAGAAATGATATACCACAAAAAAAAAAAAAATACACATGTTAAAAAACCTTTTGAAAAAATTAACAAGTTAAATAAAATACATTTCTTTACTGTAGTTCACTTACCATTACTTGCCCCCACTGACTCCCGTTGCCCAGCTTACTCACGAACCAATCCACGATCAGGAACCCATAAAATAATAAACCATTCAAAATAATAAACATTAAACTAAAAATCCAAATCAATCCACGGGTCTTCTACTTGTAATCCATCTTCATCTTGAAAAAAAGGATGTGACGTCAATAAGGATAAAGTTCCCACGCTCTGATTGGCTAACGTACCACGTGACAGGTTTTCATTGACGTCACATCCTTTCTCCCCCAAGCCCCTGACACATGGTATACCAGAGCCAATCAGAGTAGGGATAAAGTTCCCACGCTCTGATTGGCTCTAGTACCATGTGTGCACGGCCATGTGCTTTTTCATGACGTCATCTTAAAGGCAATTGAAGCAAAGCCATTCTGATTGGCTGTGCTTTCATTCCCTTTAAGTGACGTCATCATTTTTTTTTTTATCGGACAAAACACATGGTTTTCACGGTCCAATCAGGACCGTGGGAACCATGACGCAAAATGTGACGTCATAGGTTTTTAAAAGCCTATGTCGTCTCATTTTGCAGCCAGACGCCGCGGAGGAAGGACCTCCGGAGAAGAAAAAAGACAAGGGCGTGGCCGATGATGGAAAGAAGACCACGCCCTGCCCCGCCCGGAAGGAGATAGAAGAAAGAAGAATACAGATGAAGATGGATTACAAGTAGAAGACCCGTGGATTGATTTGGATTTTTAGTTTAATGTTTATTATTTTGAATGGTTTATTATTTTATGGGTTCCTGATCGTGGATTGGTTCGTGAGTAAGCTGGGCAACGGGAGTCGGTGGGGGCAAGTAATGGTAAGTGAACTACAGTAAAGAAATGTATTTTATTTAACTTGTTAATTTTTTCAAAAGGTTTTTTAACATGTGTATTATTTTTTTTTTGTGGTATATCATTTCTTGCCACTGTATGCATGTACTGTATGTATGTACAATATACAGTATATGTCTAGAGAGATATACTGTACAGTATACATTCAGGGTAAGAAATGATGATGTTTTAAAAGCTGGATTAGATGTGTTTTTAATTATTTTGTGAGTTTAAAGTATTTTAAAATTAGATACTGTAGATTTATTCCTTGGTATTGTATTGTGTGTTTGAGGAAGGTCAGGGATACTGTAGATAGCCTTGGTTGTAAAGGTTGTATTTTTGTCGGTACTTACTGCACCGACACACTTTATTCGAGCAAATACCCAGTATGTACCTGGCAGATACCTGGAATGCGCCGCTCCTCACCTCTGACAAGCCCCGTTGCATTTGCCTTCCCAGCCTGGGTTCATGCCTGGCTGACGGGCGGCTGATCTGTTAAATGATAATGATTAGGATTTAATAGGCTGCAATGCTTCGCGTGTCTACCAGATGGCATAAATTCATGAATTGTAATGCAGTATATATATATATATACTGTGCAGTATTGCAGCCAGCGGGAATAAAATGCTTCAATCCATGCTTGGAAAATAACTCAATGCACTCGGGCAGAAAACAGTCACAAACCTCAATACACCCGGGTATACCCGAATTCGTGGGACTAGCCAAGCTCGAATAAAGTGTGTCGCCAGTGTATATTTTTTCAAAGGCTTAATTGTTCTGCTCTAGGCGTGAATCTGTTAATGGTTTCATTGTTCGTGATTGAGTGTGAATTGTTTAGGGATGTAAATAATGATTGCTAATTGATTTTTGTTTACGTTTGATTAATTTGCAGAATGTATATGGTGCATAGATTTTATGCATTTTGGAATGTGAGTTTTTTCATTGGTTTGTGATCATATACAGTACAGTATATTGTGAGATCAGTTAGGATTTGTAAAGGAAATTGATTTTAATGTAGTGTCTGTATGGAGATGTGTTTGGTTGTAGGGCAGTATGCTTTTGATAACCCTTCTACATTTATTTGTACTGTATATTGGTTTATCATGGGTGTGTATATAACGTGTGTATATATATATATATATACTGTATATATCTCTCTCTCTCTCTCTCTTTCTCTCTGTCTCTCTGTATATACTGTATATATACAGTATATATATATATACTGTAGTTGCATGATGAAGCCACAGTACAAATTCATGGGTGAAGGGTGGGTATCGTGCCTGTGTGGCTTAACCCCTTAATTACCTTTGCGGTTATTATCCGATAAGGTGTTTAAGGGGTTAATTGATATCTGACTGTAATTGCAATGTATTGGCTTTGTTTTGGCTATGTTTTGTGTGGGCAAGAGAAGGAAGGCGCTGGCGTCGGACACTTCGTATTGATGAGGTCAGTAGTACTTTATTTATTTGTACTGTATATGCTAGTTAATGTTTTTAATAATGGGCAATTAATGTATTATCCATATCTGGATAATAGTTATTTTGCACATTATTGTACTGTAGGTGTTGGGGGGGAGGGTGTATGTATTGAATGTATAGGCCAGGTTTATTTTTTTTACCTTCAGGGTTACTTCCGTGGTTTTGCGTGGGACATCTGGAGACCACCCGCGGGGAATCCTCGGGTATCCTAAAGGGTATCAGGCTGGTGGTTCCACGGGTGACACATGCGGGGATGATGATGTGTGGTCCCACTTCTGTGGGGGCACCTCCGACCCGTAGGTGCGGGGATGATGATGTGTGGTCCCACTTCTGTGGGGGCACCGCGGACCCGTAGTGAGCACCCGTGAGTTCCCCAGACCCCCATGGGAACCACCCGAGGCCCCGCAGACACCTGTGGGTTTGACCCGGGGCTCCCAGACATCCTTGGGCCTACCGTGGGGACCCAATTGTGTTCCACGGTGACCCAAGGAGACCACCTGGGCGCCATGGTGCTGGCAGGATCCACCAGCAGGCCTCCAGAACCTGTGGAATGCTGCTGGTAAACTGTAGGTCTGTCCAGGTGCCCTGCCAGCCCACCGGGGACTAGCGTGGGGCTGCGTTATGGACCCTGAATGTAAAAGAATAAATCTTGTATTTATGGGGGGGGCACAGGGGGTGGGTAATGTATATAATAAATAGAATGCTGTTTATTGTGGGGCTGTGCATTGTTTTGATTGCGGGGACTGGGGGTGGGGGGTGGGGTTCCCCAACGGTATGTGGGTAGGCCTCCCTTGTGGGTAGTTAGTGGGTGAGGGTTGAGGGTGGTTAGGCCTCACGGGGTGGGGGGTTAGAGTGGGAGGGTATGTACAGTAGGCGTCCCGAGTGGTGGGTGAGGGTGGGTTAACCCCTTCATGACTGTAGCGGTTAATAACCGCTATGGTGATTAAGGGGTTAGGGGACATTACTTTGAAAGTGTTAATTTTTTTCTCTGTTTTACTGTACAGCAGCGGAGGTTGCCATGGGTAGTGGGTAGTGTATTGAATGTATTTATTGGTTATTATGCCTTAACCCCTTCATTACCTTAGCGGCTATACGCTATGCTAATGAAGCATCATTTCTGAACTTTTAATAATATTGTGCAGGAGCAGGGGGTCCCCTGAGATTAGATTTCTGTCTCAGGGAACCCCCTGCTCACTGTACAATATTATTAAAAATACAGAAATGCTGCTTCTTTACCATAGCGCATAGCCGCTAAGCTAAAGAATGATTCTTTAATGATGTGTGTGTTTTAATCACAGTGTAGATGTGCAGGGGGTCTCCAGAGCAGAAGCGCACAGGTTTCAGGTCTGGGGACCCCATGTCCCCCGAGATACAGGCCCCTTTAGGGGGTGCCGGTATCCCTCTGCTCTGCTTGGTTTAACAGGCCGCGGTCACGTGATCGTTGCTTTTAACGCAGAGGGATACCGGCACCCCCTAAAGGGGACTGTATCTCGGGGGGCAGGAGGTCCCCCGACCTGAAACCAGTGCGGTTCAGCTCCCGAGACCCCATGCACATCTACACTATAAATAAAAATGTATTTCAAATGTATTTATTTGTATTTATTTATTTATTGCGGGGATGCTGTGTGTGATTATTTTTTATTGTGTCTAGCGGGGGTGGGTGACGGGGTTTGGTTTATAAATGTGAGTTTATAAATAAAATAAAGAATATTATTTCTAGGGGACTTAGAACAGAAGTTCCCACGCCAATTGCGCGCTCATTGCTCTTTTGTTACAATGTTGCTGGTCTTGCGGGTTTGCAGTCTGGCAGCAAAAAGCAGTTTGTAGTACTTTATGTGAGATAAATTAAGCAGTTCTTTTATTGCTGAAGTCGCCACCAAAAACTTTTATTTACAAATACAGTACAAAAACCGTGCAACACACAACAACATACGGTATCCTTTGTTTAAGTACAGCAGGTACTATAGGGTAAAACATGTACTGTACAGTACAGCACAACATTACAGTATGGTCTCACTGAAAGTCCTCCCCATTTTCCATCCAGGGCCGATTCCTTGCATGGCGCAAAACGCCATTAATGCAGTCTCTAACGCCTCTCATTACAGGATCTGTAACAGGGTAATAGCGCTGCATTTCTTCCACAATTTTTTTCCTTAAATTAGAAGGAAGGGCCTTTATATGGCGATTCCCATCGTAATTTACTTTGAACACCCACTCGCAGTACAATGTGTAGGGAACATGGTGTTTAAATATGATCAAGGCATACTTGTGTGGTATACCAGCACTCCTCACCCTATACTTCTCCCTCAGTGCCGGTGTCAGATCGCACAGGGAGATGTCGGGCACTGTTTGTATGCGAGCGGGTGTAGGAGGTCTTTTGGGAGCGGGTGTACTTGAGGCGACGGGCAATGGTAGGGTGTCTGGGAGGAAGCTTTCCTTTGGTAGTGGTCGCCGGGTTGTCTCCTGGCGTGGTCTTGACGGGGTTGTCATGTCCTCCTCAATAGCATAGTACACTGCATCTTCTGGTGGAGGGGGTGTGCTTGGTGATGGAAGGGGTTCGAAGGTACCATGCATCACATCCATGTCACCCCCCTGCTCCAGCGTCGGGGAAACAGGGGCATTAACACCGAGCAAATAATGTATGCCCGCTATGTCTGCCTCTATCTTGTCCATCCGATGATCCATCCGTTGCTCCATATGTAGCATCCGTTGATCCAGCCGTTGCTCCATTTGTAGCATCCGTTGCTCCATATGTAGCACCGACTCCAGAAGCAGATCTAGCTTTGCCAGCACACTAGAATTCCCAGGGAGATCCACACTTAGCCCATTCAGGATCCGGTCTAACGAGCTGCTTGTGCATGGCATCTGGAGATCTGGGGGGATGGGTGCAACGGAGGATGAGATGGGTGTTCTCTGGAGAGAAGCGGCATCGATGGAGAGTGGAGGAGGTGACCTGGGGATGCCCGGTACAGGAGAAGCTGCAGCGTCGTCGAAGAGGGATGGAGAAGGTGACCGCTGGATTTCCGGGAGAGAAGCAGAGTCGTCCAAGAGCAAAGGAGACAGTGACCTGTGGATTTCAGAGGCAGCAGCATCTTCAGATGGAACCGGAGAAGATGGGGGTGGAGAAGCCGGGCTGAAGATTTCCGGGACAGCTACAGCAGAGTCGTCGAAGTTTATGGGAGCAAGTGGTCTGCGGATTCGGTGAGTTGGCTGCCATTCGTCTTGCGTACCGAGCACAGTACCGTATTTCTTCTTCACATAATAAGGCTGACGTGTTTTAAAAGCCTTAGCCTTTGGGGTCAGCAGAAGGTTTTCTTTGTTGGCCTTAGCCTGTCGCTTTGCCTTTGGCTTGGAAACGGTAACTGCCTTTCTTTTTTTCAGTGTGGCAGGCACAGCAGAGGTGAGATGGTTCTTTCGTCCATAGAACCGGGGATGCTCCATGTAAGCGGGAGGCACAATGCAGTATCTGGACAATGCCTCAGATAAAGATCAGCAAGTGGTGGGCTATGCAACGTGTACAACCTTTTATGCATGGCGGCCAGGTACAGGTGTTGAAAGTGGGTGGTCTGTAATGTGAGTCATTAACATATAAATACACCATCCATTTTGTGGATTCACTGCACATTGAATACACATCGACTAAACATCGAATATACATTCTTGTGTTTGTATTTCTTTCTACTCGCAGCAATGCCTGTTAAGAAGATTTCAAAGGATCTCAGCATGAGAATGAAGGAGATGTACACGAGCGGAAAACGAATTGCAGATATCCAGCGCTGGTTAACTGCTTCTGGCCTCGTTGTGCCATCAAGCACCGTGGGCTATCATGCACAAGGAAAAAACAGAGACCGCAAAAAGGCACCAAGGGTAACAAATGCGTAAGTATACTGTATTTATAAAACTTAACCAAAAAAAATATAGAAAACTGTAGTGTACATCTACAGTATACCGTATTTATATAGTATATTTATATTACAACAGTATATAGTGTATGTGTAGTCAATTTATATTTTTTGTGCAGCAGTATACACTTTTGGTATATTGCAATTCATCTTACAACGGAATATACAGTATATGATGTGTATTTATTATGATATAACAACAGTATACCGTATTTATATAGTATATTTATATTACAACAGTATATAGTGTATGTGTGGTCAATTTATATTTTTTGTGCAGCAGTATACACTTTTGGTATATTGCAATTCATCTTACAACGGAATATACAGTATACAGTATGATGTGTATTTATTATGATATAACAATAGTATACCGTATTTATATAGTATATTTATATTACAACAGTAAATAGTGTATGTGTGGTCAATTTATATTTTTTGTGCAGCAGTATACACTTTTGGTATATTGCAATTCATCTTACAACGGAATATACAGTATATGATGTGTATTTATTATGATATAACAACAGTATATTTATATAGTATATTTATATTACAACAGTACTGTATACTGTATATTTTGTCTATTTATATTTATAGTACAGCAGTATACATTTTTTGTATATTTATATTTACTGTATATTACAACATTACATGTACAGTATACAGTATACATTTTATATTGCTGCATATTAATAACACAATATAATTTCTTTGCATTGTAGGGAGACTACTCTTCTGGTGGACAGAATAAGTGAGGAGAATGATGAGAGGAGCGCATTAAGGGTTAAAAACACTCTGCAGGAAAAGCACAATCTGACTGTATCCGAGAGCAGCATAAAGAAGATGAGACGCAGAATTGGATGGAAATATGGACGTGTGAAGTTAGTACTGGACAGTACAGGAGGTACTGTAAAGTAAAAGTGTTGTTTTGCAAACTGTACTGCGCTGTGACGCTAACATTTTTTATTCATTGTCATTACAGAGCGTACCCCATGATACGGGACGCAAACAAAATCAAAAGAGTGCTCCAGGCCCAGGCATGGATCGACAGCGGTGAGACTTTCCAGGATTGCATCTTCACTGATGAGTCTACTGTGTCGCTGGAGAGATTTGCAAGATTTGCGTTCCACAAAAAAGGCCGCATAACTTTGAAGCCGCGGCCAAAACACCCTGTGAAGCTGCATGTGTGGGGTGCCATCTCTAGGCGTGGACCGGGATGCATTGTCGTCTTTTAAGGTACAATTTCTCAAATATAATGCCGCCTAATGCACTGTACTTGACTAGTGTTGCCTTACCGTATGCACTGTACTGTACTATTGAGCACTTTTCTTTTCTTGCTATAGGAATCATGAATAAAGATTTCTTCCAAGACAACATTGTGCCCGTGATAGTGCGATACATCACACAAGACTTTCCCAATGGTCATCGCTTTTACCAGGACAATGATCCCAAGCACACCGCGTCGACGGCGCATATCCTTGAGCGCGGCATCAACTGGGTGAAGACGCCAGCGGAGTAAGTGCAGTAGACCGTGTCCCATTTATGTTCCCCACTGTTTTTACTGTGTACTGTATCTCTTAAACTAATTGTCCTTTCTTTCCAATCACAGATCGCCAGACTTCAATCCGATCGAAATGGTCTGGCATCAGCTGAAGGACCACATCCGTAAAGTGGCAAAACCCTCCAAGAAGGACGAGTTGTATAAAGCCATAATGAGTTTTTGGAACGATGTACTCACCGTGGAACGATGCAATAAATATATAGACCATATTGCCACTGTGTTGCCCATTGTCATCGCGCGCAATGGGCAAGCATCAGGAAAGTAGTACAGTGCTGTAGTATTGCACAGTAAGTACAGTATGATACAGGTAAGTATGGCACAGATTTTTTCTTTACCAATAGTCAGAGTATACAGTAGTTCCAGTATACAGTACAGTAGACTAGTTTGACAGTACTACAGTAACTGCCTACTAACTGCTCCATTTTTTTCTTTCCAGAGAAAGCTGCACCAGCCACCTACTGTACAGTAGTTCTACCATAATACAGTACGCACATACAGTACAGTACAGTAACTGAACAAAGTTTTTGTTTTCTTGTCGTTCCAGGAAAAAGGGTGCCCAAGGGGGAGGGGGGGCCTTGTGTTCCATCAAATCTGCTTGTGCAGTCAAATGTACAGTATATAAACAGCAGTAATGATGTACACAAAACCTCTCCTCTCTCAATGAACTACTGTACCGCAGACACAATGAGGATACTGTTACAGTATGAAGGGAAAAAGAACAGGATGGGTTATTTAACATTACAGTATACTGTGCAATATTTATACTGTATATTTATATATACTGTATTTTTATTCTAAAGGTATTCGAGAATGTACTGTACTGTATGAGGACCTGGTGACTTTCAACCCTCTCAGACCCACAGAACGGATTATTTCACATTACTGTATATTTATCCTGTATATTTTCAGTAATTTAGAAGCAGTGGCTGTTCTGAACAGAACAGTTACTGTAAGCAAACGGATGCACATCAGATTTACATTTCAAATTCGAGAGGGGATTTTTACAAAGCAGGCAGGCCTCCCTCTAAGGAAGGTGGATGGTGGGATGATACAGTACTCTGGCTGGCCTCCTGCTGAATCTTGTTATCGTAGCCAGCCCAGGGCCAGATTAACAAAACAATGGCTTGGATTGGATTAGCCAGACGATTGATGCTTGGCCAGGGAGGGATTAAAAACTCTAAGGGAGGGGGTGGGTGGTGTAGCTGTAGGATTGTACTGTGTCAGTATTTCCAACGGCAGGTCACCCTAATAATTGCATGCATAAACCCCCAAAGACAAGGCCCAAATATAGTACAGTATACTGTATACTGCATATACAGTACAGAGCTGTGTACTGTATTATAAATAAATAATCATACAGTACTGTACAGTATGTATTATTGTGTGTTGATGTTTTGAATTGCTGTTAACTTGAAATGTTTCACCATTGTATTGTACTGTATTTGTAAATAAAAGTTTTTTGTGGCGACTTCAGCAATAAAAGAACTGGTTAATTTATCTCACATAAAGTACGTGAATACGACCGCAATCACCATTGTACAGTAAATGGGTGCATAGGTTGGAACGACAGGTGCTAAAGGGGTATAAATATGATACTGTATTTATCAGTGTTGATCAAAGAGAGTTGATCAGAAGGATTCCCCTTATATACAGCACTCTATTGTCATTCATACAGTACTGTATACTGTAGTAAAGGGTAGACAACAAATGGTCTTGCAGTATACTGTATTACTAAAAATCTGTCAGGTTGACCAGAATCACTGCGGATATCGGAAAATAATACAATTTTATTAATTCTACGTAGAATTAATAAAATTGTATTATTTTCCGATATCCGCAGTGATTCTGGTCAACCTGACAGATTTTTAGTAATACAGTATACTGCAAGACCATTTGTTGTCTACCCTTTACTATACTGTACTGTATGAATGACAATAGAGTGCTGTACAGTATATAAGGGGAATCCTTCTGATCAACTCTCTTTGATCAACACTGATAAATACAGTAATTTATCTCACACTCAGTACTACAATACAAACTGCTTTTTGCTTGCAATAAACAAACAAACAGGGAAGCGCTATATGAGTTAAGATCAGGCCCAGCAGCCACTTTATGTTGAAAACCACATATGAAATTAGCATAAAATTGCATGAATAATTACACAAAAATATATAAAATAAATAGCACAAGTCTCTGACAGAGAGAAATTGTCCAGGTGGTGTGGATACAGGTTAATGCCCCTGTCTGATAGGACAGACTCGGGCAAGAATGGCCTGTGAGAGGTGAATATCCAGAATGGTAGCTGGGATGGAAAGCGCTACCAACTGTGCAGGTATTGAAGTGTGTAGAAATGGGAAGGTGCCGTAGGCATCAAATGTGGAAAGCGCTCACCCAGACTTCATACACTTTGCGCTTTTTGCTTGCAGACTGCAAAGCCGCAAGACCAGCAACATTGTAAAAAAAAGAGCAATAAAAGAGCAATGAGCGCGAAATTGGCGTGGGAACTTCTGTTCTAGGGCCCCTAGAAATAATATTCTTTATTTTATTTATAAACTCACATTTATAAACCCCGTCACCCACCCCCGCTACACACAATAAAGCGGGCACTTACAGTACAGTATACAGTATATTTATTTCTCTTCATGTATTTATTTAGATTTATTTATTAATTGTGGAGCTGCTGTGCGTGAGGGGCCATGGCCAGGATGGGGGGGGGGTGGGTAACGGTACAGTATGTGGGTAGGGGGTGAGGGTGGTTAGACCTCACAGTACATTATGCACATTGGGTCCCCCCCCCCCTCCCCACATTTACAGTACATACACTGCACGACATCAATGCAGGGAGGGTTTACCAATGCAGGGAGGGTTTACCAATGCAGGTAAGGCTTTAGGCCTTTATATCTCTCTCCCTTCATTGTAATCTGCTTAACAGAAACATTAGGGGGGAAGGGGCTTTAGGCCTTTATATCTCTCTCCCTTCATTGTAATCTGCTTAACAGAAACATTATGGGGGAAGGGGCTTTAGGCCTTTATATCTCTCTCCCTTCATTGTAATCTGTTTAACACAAACATTAGGGGGGAAGGGGCTTTAGGCCTTTATATCTCTCTCCCTTCATTGTAATCTGTTTAACACAAACATTAGGGGGGAAGGGGCTTTAGGCCTTTATATCTCTCTCCCTTCATTGTAATCTGTTTAACACAAACATTAGGGGGGAAGGGGCTTTAGGCCTTTATATCTCTCTCCCTTCAGTGTAATCTGCTTAACAGAAACATTAGGGGGGAGGGGGCTTTCAACAATGCTGTGTACTGTATAATGTATAAGGTTTTTTACAATTAGATAGATGTAATCCTTGGTATTGTAAGGGTTACTGTAGCTTTGGTTTTAAATTGTGTTTTCTGGTTGGTACTTACACAGTATATATTGATTTTGGTTTACTTGATTGGTTAAAATACTGTAGTTGACTTGTTTGGAAGTGTTTGTATTTACTGGTAGAGTAGCTTGCAATTATATTGTTAACATTCATTTGCAGAATGTACAGTATATGGTGCATAGATTTAATGCTACTGTATGCATCATTTACAGTATACAATGTAAATGCAATGTACTGTGTGGATTGGAATGTTATGTTTTATATTGTAAAATCAGTTAGGATTATTAAATGGATTATTATTATTATTGTCTGTACTGTATAGAGATGCGTTATTTGTAGGACAGTATGATTTTGATAACCATTCTACATGTACTGTATTTGTATATTGGTTCATCATCTGTGTGTATATACTGCTGGGGAGGGCTTGCGGGGGGGGGGGGTAGCGGGAGGGCTTAACCCCTTCATGACCGTAGCGGTATTAACTGCTACGGTCGTGAAGGGGTTAAGTGCACCCGCAAACCCCCCCCCCTCCCGCAAGTCCTAAACTCACACCAAGGGCCAAATACCCCCCTCACCCATCCCCACTACACACAATAAAGCGGGCACGGTGGGTTAACCCCTTCATTGCCTTAGCGGCTATCCGCTATGGTAATGACGCAGCATTTCTGTATTTTTAATAATATTGAGCAGGAGCAGGGGGGGTCATCTGGCTCAGGGAACCCCCTGCTCACTGTACAATATTATTAAATCTCTCTCTCTGCTGCAAACACATCTCGCCCCCAGTATGTGCAGTAATTTACTGAACATGTACTGTAGAATAAATGCATAGTTTATTTATTCGGGTTTATTACACAGTATACTGTTCGGCAGGAAAACATCAGCATACTGTACAGCACAATATTACTGTATCCATCGAAATCCCCCCATTAGCCGTTTTCTTTTCTGAGGAAAAACAAAATGAAAAGTTTTAATGTACAGTAATGGTCAGCCCCCTAAAGAAGTACCCAGCCTGCCCCACCAAAATAATACGGCAACAATACAGTACTCACCATTCTGTATTACTGAATTTCCCATTCAGCTTGCGCCTTCGCCGGGCCACTGCCAGTCCAGCTTTCATCATCACCCACGTCGATAGTTAGCAGCGGGACTAGCCCACCTGTAGTCAGCGGGAAATCGCTTAGGTACATGCAAGCTTCATCAAAACTGGCCGCGAAATCCGACTCAGGGTTGCCACTGACGGCGGGGCCATCATGATAAGCTGGTGCTGGTGCTGGTTCTGGCGCATTGCTTGGCAGAGACTGTCGCTTTACCCTTCGCCTTTTGCCGCCTCCATGATCATAGATACGGGGAAAACCCTGTGACACACACCAATACCCTCCAACAAATTGGGGCTCAATACGGTGAAAACAGGGGTCACTACATAACCTTTTCCTTATTGCCCGCTTCCACAAATGAGGAGTTGGCGAAAATCTGTAAAAGTCATAGTTTTCGATAAAATACTGATAAATTTGAACAACTGTTGCCATCTTATCCTCTGTTGCATTAATAGCGGCCCATATCAAATAAGCATAACTTCTGTCAGGTTTTTGGAACACGGGCTGCATTTGAACACTCATGTCTCAGGAGAATAGTGTAAGCGAAAATCGTCTTTGTCTTTATTTAATACAGTATGTAAAGCCTAAATTGATACATTTTTTGCAACGTCTTGTTTCAGTCTCAAGGACAAGTTACACAATAGCATACTGTACTGGGATAAAGTATCTTTTTTTAAACGAAACAACTTGCAAAGCCCACACATTACTTAAGTCATGAGTTTATGCCATCTGGTGGACAATCAAAACATTGCAGCCTAGTAAATCATTCTCATTATCATTTAACAGATCAGGCCCCCGTCAGCCAGGCATGAACCGTGGCTGGGAAGGCAAACGCAACGAAGCATGCAAGAGGTGAGCAGCGGCGGATTCCAGGTATCTGCCAGGTACAAACCGGGCATTTGCTCGAATAAAGTGTGTCGGTGCAGTAGGATTGTGTCATCTGCATACATGTGTATTTAGGCTTCCTTACAAGCTGTGGGAAGTTCATTAATGAACACTGAGAAGAGTAGGGGCCCCAGGGGCCCCAAAACAGAGCCTTGCTGGACACCACAGGTGATATCCAGGGGGTTGGAGTTAGAGCCTGAGATGGACACATATTGGGATCTTCCTGATAGGTAGGACTGAAACCTGTTTAAAGCATGTTTCCCTATTCCAGAGCTCTGGAGTTTGTTAAGCAGGATAGCATGATCAACTGTGTCAAAAGCCTTTGCAAAATCTAGGAATACTGCACCAGTGAGTTGTCCCCGTTCCATTCCACACTGGATTTCATTGCAAACGTTTAGCAGGGTAGTTATGGTGGAGTGTTTGGGACGAAACCCAGATTGGAATTGGCTAGGGAAATTTGTCCTGGTATAGAAATCGCTTAATTGGGAGTGGACACATTTTTCCATGACTTTGGATAGAATTGGGAGAAGTGAGATTGGCCTGTAGTTTGAGACAGTGTTTTTGTCCCCACTTTTGAAGATTGGGACAACTCTGGCAGTTTTCCAGGTCTTAGGGATATGGCCTGCAGACAGGATAGAGTTGACTATGGACGCAATTGGTTTGGCAATGGCTGGGGCACCAGGTCGTAGGAACCTAGATTGTAGTAAGTCGGGTCCACATTGGCTGCTTAGTTTTAGTTTGAGGAGCGCTTGTATAATCTCCTCTTCAGGTACTGGGCCAAATTGAAATTGTGGGCAGTGTTGGGAGAGGGTGGGACTGTAGGGGTACTCCCAGGATGAGATTCAGGTTTGTGGTTTGGGCTGCGTTTCGCTAATAAGTTAGTGGCACACCCCACAAAGTAATCATTGAAACATTTGCAATGTCAGTGGGGTTTTTCAGAGTAATATCCACCTTAGTGATATTACTTTGTTGTTGATGGTTAGGAGGCTGGAATATATTGTTGATAACCTTCCAGAAGTTAGCTGGGTTTGATGTATTCTGGTGGAGATTGTCAGAGTAATATTGTGCTTTTGCATGCCTTGTTTGCCTTGTGCACATGTTCCGCATGCATCTGTAGTAATTGAGATCCTTGGTAGTGCCAGTTACTTTGTAGCTTTTCCACAAGGCATCCCTGAACTGGTAGAGTGCTATAAGGTCAGGTGTAACCCATGGAGGTTTTTAAGAACTCTGATTGGAAATAGTCAAGCGCAGAATCAGGGTCGGGAATTAAATCGATTCTGTGCCATGGGCAGTTGTTAAGGTCATCCAGAAACTGTTGTGGGTTAAAGTTTTTAAATGTTCTAGTGAGGAGAACTTTAGGGCTTGAATGGGGCGGTTTAATTTTCCTTACACAGTACACTATTGCATGGTCACTGAAAATGTCAGGAAGGATGCCAGAGGATTGGATTCTGCTGGGGTTTGAGGAGAGAATCCAGTCTAGCAAGGAATGGTTATGCGATTTCAGGTTTATCCGTGTGGGTTAGGAAATGAGTTGCGATAGGTTAAGTGACTTGAGTTGTATCTGGATTTTGTGGTTTTTAGGGTCAAGCCAATTGAAGTTGAAATCCCCAAGAACTAGCAGCTCACTCTTCTCATTCAGAGAGGAAATGGAGCCAAGAAATTAGGTCAGTCAGGGATTGTAGAGGGGCTTTAGGGGGGCGGTAGATGCCAGCAAGCAAGATGGGCTTAGAAAAGGGGAGGCAGATTTTGCCAACTAGAATTTCAAAAGAGGGTGGGCTTGGTGGGCAATTTAACAGTGTAAATTATAATGTGTCAGCAATATAAAATAACATCCCTCCTTCTCTTTTTGACCTATCTCTCCTAAAAATGGAGTATCCCTGAATGGTAATATTTGCATCAGGAGTTTTAGGGGATAGCCATGTTTCTGTAAGAACGATGGCTTTGGGTTTATGCATAAGGCACCATGCCCTTAGTTCGTCCAGTTTGGGCAGCAGGCTCCGGACGTTTATATGGGCGACAGATAGCCCTTTTTGGAATTTAAAGGTGGAATTCTCAGGGGCATGGGACAGAGCTGAAATGGGAGGACCTGGGTTAGGTTCAATATCACCTGCTAAAGAGAGTAACAGTACGAGAAGAAATGTGGGTAGTTGTTTGCAAGTTGTAAATTTGTGGTGTTTGCCATTTGAGTGAGCAGTGGTTGGTGTGCTGGTTTTTAGAGTTCTCCACCAACATTCAGTAGATAGTGCAAGGCTTCTGAGTAGTCCAGGGTGTACACTGGCGACACACTTTATTCGAGCTCGGCTAGTCCCACGAATACGTGTATACCCGGGTGTATTGAGGTTTGTGACTGTTTTCTGCCCGAGTGCATTGAGTTATTTTCCGGCAGGGATTGAAGCATTTTATTCCCGTTTGCTGCAATACTGCACAGTACATATATATATACTGCATTACAATTCATGAATTTATGCCATCTGGTAGACACGCGAAGCATTGCAGCCTATTAAATCCTAATCATTATCATTTAACAGATCAGCCGCCCATCAGCCAGGCATGAACCCAGGCTGGGAAGGCAAATGCAACGGGGCTTGTCAGAGGTGAGGAGCGGCGCATTCCAGGTATCTGCCAGGTACATACCGGGTATTTGCTCGAATAAAGTGTGTCGGTGCAGTATGGTGATGTTGGGTGTGGGCCCGGATGGAGGAGGTTGTAGTGGGTAGAGGGAGTAACTTTCAGGAGAAAGAAAAAGTTAAAATACCCATAGCAGGTTCATGATGCCAGAGGTAGGCAGTGCTGCAAGGAGCTGTTGTGAGCAGAGTGAGTGTGAGCAGACTAACAGCAGGTGTGTGCCTGTTCCTTGTCAAATGTTTAGCTGTATTGCAATGCTAGAGTCAGTTCAGGGTTTCAGTGTATTGTGCAGTCAGTTTTGGGAGAGACTGCAGTAAATAAGTTATAAAGGGGTGGGGGGTTGAAATAGGCAGGTTAGCAAGCTTGGGATCATAGTGTGATCTGAATAGGTTACCGTTTGTTGTCTTGTACTCTATATGTATGCTGCAGCAGACTGTATATTAACCAGGTGGGATACGTTGTTAAGCTGTGACTGTATGCGATCGAGCCTATTGTGAGCCCTCACTAAGACAGGGTTGTCTACTATATACATTGGTTAACGCAGCAGCCTGCCTATACCCATTGGAATCAATCATTTGTGTCAGCCGCAGAGTGCACTAAGTGATATATTTACACACACGTGTTACAGTGCACCGGTTGATGCTTTGTGAAGCAGGCCGAGTGTTTTTCTGTGCAGTGTATGAATGAGGGGTGGCAAATGTTGCATATCTTCTCCATTGCTTCCATATGAGCAATAAGCTGTCATATACAGCCCACTTAGGAATAGATAAAGCATTGTATCTATCAGACCGATCCATTGGTGCTAGAGAAATACCTGTGTGATACTACTATATATACACAGGAGGCACCTTATACGCTATCCTCTGTCCCCACCTACCCCCTGATCATTTTTAACCATTAGTCGTTAAGTGTCTTTGCATAGATGTTAATAAAATGTTTTATATGTATTATTAAATGATGTATGGGCTCCACCCAAGGATTAAATTATTCCTAACCATTTATTTGAGATAAGCGAGTGCAAATAGGTTCTTGCTGGGTTACTCTCTTTGTACCCCATCCCCCTCTATATACGTATGTTTATATCCTGTATGCACCCTATCCTCTACAAATATCTTTCATAGGTGGAGAGCGGCATTATATTTTGTTATATGTACATATGACCAATTAGAAGCCTGTCTAGTCTGTATAGAATGTTCCTATGCTAACATCAGTATTTCATCTATCAATCATTCCAATTTTCTATTACAACATTTATACAACAATTTTAAATATATATTAACACTCACGATATATTTCACTTCACATTATATCATCTAATTTTCACTTACTAGCGCTACTATTTGTTTTGTATATATATATATATATATATATATATATATATATATATATATATTGTGACAAACGGCTTACTCCGGGGCTCCGCCGTCTATCCGGGACTGTTAGAACACGGTCTTTTAGGGTAGGTTAAATGACGAGGCGTAACATGCTGTTTCTTTAAACAGGCTATTGCCTGGTTTATTCAGTCCCAGGCACTGAGACTGCCACATGGAATTCAAAATAATACATAAGCAAACAAAAACCCTGCTCGTCTGAGCGATAACTTAACTAAGGTTTTCCCTAACTGGGGTTGGACTGGCTTATCCAGTTCCAACAACAAAAATAAGGAACTTTGCCGTTTTAGACAAAAGGAACAGAATGATTTAACCTGTTTGGTGAGAGGCGTTTCCCCTCTCTGCTTCCAGCAGCCTTCCTGCTTCCAGGCTCTTGGGGAGAGGGGAGAGGAACCAGGAAATCAGTCTTAAATACCTGATCTCTAACTAGCAGGACAGGTGACAGAAATCAGGCAGCAGACAAACTCTGGTCTGGATCCCTCACCCCTCAGTTCCAGCACTTGCCAAACTGTGGGATGGAGTGCATGCATTCTGAGGCTGCACTTTCCAGCCTAAACAGGATAGAAACTGTTCAGTATCCTGGGAGCCCTATATATGGAATTTATCACCATACCCTGGTTTCTGTCACATATCCTCCCCCCCAGCTCAGACCTCGAGGGATGAGCGACAATGGATATCAGGGAGTGCATCCTTGACAACCCGTCAGCATTGCCATGTTTGTGCCCTGACCTGTGTTCCACAGAAAATTTAAAGGGTTGTAGGCTTAGGAACCACCTGGTCACTCTAGCATTCTTCTCTCTGTTTTGATACATCCATTTGAGGGGTGCATGATCTGTGACCAACCAGAATTTTCTCCCCAACAGATAGTATTTGAGCGTCTCTACAGCCCACTTTTTTGCGAGACATTCTTTCTCGACTATGGAGTAATTTTTCTCCTGGGGATTTAATTTCCTACTTAAATAAAGGATGGGGTGCTCCTCACATTGGGACTCCTGGTTGGGCACAGAGAGCTTCTTTCAGGCTTCTAAAGGCCTGTTCGGTTTCGGGGGACCACTTTACCATTAGCGGCCCTCTTGCTTTTGTGAGGTCGGTTAGTGGGGTTTCCTTAGTTGCAAAATTGGGAATAAACCTTCTATAGTAACCAATTAATCCCAAAAAGGTCCTTACTTGTTTTTTTGTAACTGGCCTTGGCCAATTTTGTATCGCCTCTACTTTGAATGTTTGGGGTTTGAGTAAACCTCTGCCAATAGAATACCCCAGATACTTGGCCTCCTCCAGACCAATAGTGCATTTAGCGGGGTTAGCAGTTAGTCCAGCAGACCGAACTGCGTCAAGCACAGCTTGGAACTTTGGAAGGTGGGATTGCCAATCTTCACTATGGATTACCACATCATCCAGGTAGGCGGCAGCATACCGAGCATGTGGTTTTTTTTGTATCAATCTTTTTTATTGGCATTGACATTTACAGATATGTGTACAATATGGTCAACAACATATATCTTTATAACTTTGATTGTACTGTGAGAGAACTGGCCAACATAATTTTTAATAGTTGAGGGTACGGGTAGAGAGGACGGGAAAATGTGGGGGTTGGGGGCTGTGGGGGATTTGGGGGTAGACAAACAGAGGGGGGGGGGGCTGGTGAGGGAGGGAAGAGGGGAGGAGGGGGGGTGTCCCTCGTGGCCCATCCATTCCACCTGCCTTTGGGTTCTGAACCTGAGCTCGTGTCCTCCATCCAGTTTTCGTTTTATCCCAGGCCCTGGGGGCCTATCCATGGGTCCCATGTGTTCCAGAACTGCGGCATTTTTTTGTGTATCATGGCAGTTAGTTTTTCCATTGACATGACCTCGTCAACACGCCTTATGACCGTGTTTCTTGCCGGAGCTTTGATTTGCTTCCAGGCTGCTGCTATTGAGCACCGGGCCGCCGTCAAAATTGCAGAGACCAGTCTACTCATTGGTGGGGGTAGGTCATCGAATGGTTTACTCAGCACCAGGGACAGCGGATCCAGGGGGAGAGGGATCCCCGTCGTCTCATAGAGGAGCGTCTGAATCTTTACCCAGAACCTCTGGATCTCCGGACATGACCACCAAATATGGGCCATGTCTCCCTTTTGACCACATCCCCTCCAGCACAAGTCTGGTGTGCCGGGGAAGATCTGGCTCAGTCTAGTCGGGGTCAGGTACCACTGGAATAAAATTTTGTAGATTTTGTGATTGGTATTTGTCTCGTACTTCTTTGAAGGTTAGGATCTCTCCGTTTTTCAGCAAGTCGGCAACCAGCCTTACTCCAAGGCTCTGAAATTGGGCAAATTGCTTTTTGGAGCACCCGGGCGGGAAGTTCGGGTTTCCAAAGATGGGGGTGATTTGTGATGGGGTATTTAGTAGGCCATACTGACCAGGGAGGCGCGAGTATCCTCCCCTACTCCTTTCCCTACTTTTCCTGGTACTGACCGAAAGACGAGAAGGACAACGTTTTGGAGGTATAAAGGCCGCGGCTTCGTTTATTTACAACAACATGGAGATAGTTACTATCCCGGTCCGCACCGGAAATGCTCAGTGCTGGTAACGCAACGGAGGGGCACCCGGATGTATGACCCGGTGACCTGCCCCCTCGCTTCAACCCGCTTTACCAGCCCCGAGCCCCTTCCGGCAGGACGAGCACCTACCCCCTCCCCCAACTGCCGCCGCGACAAAGCAAATTGGCCCCATTTTTTCCCCTTCCATCTGGATCTTCCCGACTCTGTTTCCGATCCGGACTATCTTGACTTCTGTGGAATGAAGAGAAGTTATACCGGCCCCCGTGATTGTGATGATCCTTGACTAAGAAAAGGGATGGGTGGGTGGGATTATGTTGCGAGCCAGGAGCAAGTGACCGAAGCTCGCTCCTGGCCGCAGGTACACCCCCCCTCCTGGTCGCCCCTCCCCCTGGCCACTCCTGTGGCCCGCCTGGATCGGGGAGGCCGCGCCCCCCGGTCACTGGCTGTGCCGCCCAAATGGGCTGGCCCGCTTTATGACCAGGGAGGCGCGAGTATCCTCCCCTACTCCTTTCCCTACTTTTCCCGGTACTGACCGAAAGACGAGAAGGACAACGTTTTGGAGGTATAAAGGCCGCGGCTTTGTTTATTTACAACAACATGGAGATAGTTACTATCCCGGTCCGCACCGGAAATGCTCGGTGCTGGTAACGCAACGGAGGGGCACCTGGATGTATGACCCGGTGACCTGCCCCCTCGC
This sequence comes from Ascaphus truei, assembly GCF_040206685.1. NCBI lineage: Eukaryota > Metazoa > Chordata > Amphibia > Anura > Ascaphidae > Ascaphus > Ascaphus truei. The sequence goes on along the minus strand of NC_134484.1, from coordinate 311,892,489 downwards.
TTCAACCCGCTTTACCAGCCCCGAGCCCCTTCCGGCAGGACGAGCACCTACCCCCTCCCCCAACTACCGCCACCGACGGGCCTATTTAAACCCCTTAAATTAGGCCTGTGCCGCCATACCCCCGATAACCTCCTCCAAACCCTCCTGCAGGTTGTTGTTCATCATGTCTGCCCCTATGTCAGACAGATGTACCCCATCCTCCCTGAACCAGCCCTCTACTTTGAAGCTAAACTGTGGGTGATTTATTACTCACCCCCCGCATTGCTTCACGAATTTCCCCAACTTTTTGTTCAACCTTTTTCGTGTCTTGTTTACCCGCCCTGGGTTCCGCGCCCCTCTCCAAACACGCCTGCAAATGATGTCCAACCATACTAACTGAACCCCTGGCCAAAGAGACATGATCCGTGCTATGTCCTGCTTTATCTGTTGGGCTAAGACCGTGGACCGCACTGCCGCCAAGTCATTGCCCCCTGCGTGGATGACGATGATGTCAGGTGCCCTCCTGTCCCTGGCCCGTGAAATAAGCAGCGGGAACAGCTGACCCCATCGCATACCTCTCACCCCCCACCATTTTACCTCCGCCTGCTCTGTGCCCAACCCCAGATTTCCCCCATACGGTCGTGAAAATGCCCTCTTTCCGGCCCAGTGCACCAGCGAATCTCCCACCATCCAGATCTCCGCTGAACCTGGGGAAGCACAGAGAGGAGAGGGAAAACCCAGTTGGCGAAGTTCTATGTTACCGTGTCTTGGCGCCCTGCCAGCTCCGGTCTAATGTACACCCGGTAGCTGTCGGATTTCCACCGCCCGATCTTCTGAATTCTGGGTATTGAGAGTCCCAGGCACGCTGCCTCGGTTGCTGCCGCAATGCGGAACGAGTGTGTTCCGTATTGACCCTCCTCCATCCCCAGCTCCCTGAGGCACATGCGGAAGACGCGCAGAAACTGGAATCGCGATACTGCCCCTCCGTCCTCATGCACCAGCAGGGGCCCCCCTTTCTTTGGCCTGCGGGTCAGATACTCCCCTACCGCTTTTACCGGGCTGGTCGAGTTCCCTGGTAAGCCCTTCAGCGTGATCCACGCCCCCTTCCTGCCTGGTCTGTCTTTGACTTGCGGATTAGCAGGCTCAGCGCCCCTCCTGCCAGCCTTACGTCTGCCAACTGCAAGCCACCCCCTCCTTGTTTGGACGCGCAAACCAGCTCTCCCACGCGCAACGCCGCGACGAATGCCACCGCGAATGTAGCCCTGAAGAGCGTGGCTTTGAAGCTAGATGAACATACTACTTCCGTTACGCGCACCAAGCCCCCTAAGATCGCTGGGGTCACTGGTCTTCTGCTATCCCTGGGGGTTGCTCCCCTGACCATGCCCGCCAGCGCCCGTGTCACTGTGAAATTCTTGGTCGCGTCGCCCCTGCCGTTCAGCTTAGAGAAGAAGGATATCCCTGCCAACCTTTTGCTGATGGTCCCGCCCACCAGACCCTTGTATTTTAACCCCATCAAGTAGCTGAGCAGCGCGCCCACCTCTGAGAAATTTTCCCCCGCTGCCCCCACGTGTGCTGTGTAATCCCGCCATGCCGCTGTGTATGCCTTCCACGTACCCGGGGCGAGTGATGCCCTTACTAATTCCATCACGCCACTGTACCCAGCTCCCACAAGGCCGCTGGGCACCTCTCGCCGTGCATCGCCGCCCCTGGTGCCAAGCTCCGAAAACGCCCAATCTGCAAACGTGATAAAGCGTCAGCTATGCTGTTCTCCACCCCTGGTACGTGCCTGGCCCTGAATGCGATGTTCAGCTGCAGACACCGCAGCACGAATTGGCGCAGTAGCGCCAGCACTGGTGGGGACCGTGATCCGAAGTTGTTCACTGCCTCCACTACGCCCATATTATCTGACCAGAACGTGACCGCTCTGTTTGCGAACTGGGATCCCCATAAGTGCACGGCAACCAGTAGTGGGAACAGCTCAAGGAAAGTCAAGTTTTTGACCAGGTGGGTCCCCCCCCATTCTGCCGGCCTTGCCTCAGCGCACCAAGCCCCCCTGAAATAAGCGCCAAACCCCACAGACCCGGAAGCGTCGGTGAAGAGCTGCAGCTCGGAGTTCCGAACCGACCGCCCCCTCCATAACGTTCTCCCGTTGTATTTACCCAAGAATTCGAGCCACACCGCTAAATCCCTCTGTATCTCCCCTGTGACTCGAATGAAGTGGGTGTGGTGTTTTACCCCTGCTGTGGCTGCCGACAACCGCCTGGAGAACACCCTCCCTACTGGCATGATCCGCGCTGCGAACACCAAGTGTCCCAACATGGACTGGAAGTGCCGCAGCGAGGTCTTTTTCAGTTGGATGAACTCCCTAATCATCCTTTGTAGCGCTATTAGCTTCTCGGGAGGCAACCTGTATTCCCTTTTGATGGAGTCTATTTCTATGCCCAGGAAACTCAGGGTGGTGGTGGGCGCTACGGTCTTCTCTGCCGCCAGCGGAACCCCGAATTCGCGGGCCATGGCAGAGAACTGCCCCAGCCATCTGGCGCACAAACCAGACCCTTTGGGCCCCACAAACAAAAAATCGTCAAGGTAATGTAAGACCCCTGCTGCCTGCACTCTTTCCCGGACCACCCATTCCAGAAATGTGCTGAACGTTTCGAAGTAGAAACAGGACAGCGCACATCCCATTGGTAGGCAGAGGTCGATGAAGTAGCTCCCTTCCAATCTGCATCCCAATAGATGGAAACAGTCTGGATGTACCGGCAAGAGCCTGAATGCCGACTTAATGTCTGCCTTCCCCATCAATGCTCCCTGTCCCATCTGACCCACCAACACCGCCGCCTGGTCGAAAGAGGCGTAGCTCACAGAGCATAATTCCCTATCTATCCCGTCGTTGACCGACGACCCTTTCGGGTAGGATAGATGTTGAATCAGCCTGAACTCCCTTTCCTCTTTCTTGGGAACTAACCCCAATGGTGACATCCTCAGGTTGCTAAGGGGAGGCGACCCGAAAGGGCCTGCCATCCTGCCCAACTCAATCTCCTTTCTGATTTTTTCCCCTGCTAACGCCCCATTCAGCCTGACTGATTTTAAGTTCTTCTCACCGGCCCCTTTATCCCCTAAACCCGCCTGCTTATCGAAAGGGATCCGGAAACCTACTCTGAACCCCTCCCGCAATAACCCGGCTGCCTCCTTATTGGGATATCTTTCCAGCCACGGCGCCATTGCCTCGGCCGAAATTGGTGTACGCGCTATCCTGGCCACCCTGCTGTCCTGCTCCCCTAAACCCCTTATTGTCTCTTTTGAAGCATTTGACCTTGGGATGCTGGCCCCCACACCCAGCACAGATATGTTGGAATCGACAATTGTCGAATCTACACTTTGCGTCGTTAAAGCCCCAACACACCTGCTTATTGGAAGCCCGACTCCTCCCCGCTGCGCGAGCCTGAAAACCCCCGCGCCAGGAGCCCTTGGGGCTCTAAGTCCTGCGAAAGGACGACCCCTCTCCCCCTGCCATGTGCTCCAAATAAAGATCGACGTCTTTGCAATTCCAGGTTACCACTCCCTTATTGGCCGCCATACTCCGTCTAAAATCCTCGTCGTAACCCCACCAGCGCATACCCCCATGCTTTTGAAACGCTCTCCTGATTGTGTCCTGGTACTTAAATAATGCGGACTATCTTGACTTCTGTGGAATGAAGAGAAGTTATACCGGCCCCCGTGATTGTGATGATCCTTGACTAAGAAAAGGGATGGGTGGGTGGGATTATGTTGCGAGCCAGGAGCAAGTGACCGAAGCTCGCTCCTGGCCGCAGGTACACCCCCCTTCCTGGTCGCCCCTCCCCCTGGCCACTCCTGTGGCCCGCCTGGATCGGGGATGACGATGATGTCAGGTGCCCTCCTGTCCCTGGCCCGTGAAATAAGCAGCGGGAACAGCTGACCCCATCGCATCCCTCTCACCCCCCACCATTTTACCTCCGCCTGCTCTGTGCCCAACCCCAGATTTCCCCCATACGGTCGTGAAAATGCCCTCTTTCCGGCCCAGTGCACCAGCGAATCTCCCACCATCCAGATCTCCGCCGCACCTGGGGAAGCACAGAGAGGAGAGGGAAAACCCAGTTGGCGAAGTTCTATGCTACCGTGTCTTGGCGCCCTGCCAGCTCCGGTCTAATGTACACCCGGTAGCTGTCGGATTTCCACCGCCCGATCTTCTGAATTCTGGGTATTGAGAGTCCCAGGCGCGCTGCCTCGGTTGCTGCCCCAATGCGGAACGAGTGTGACCATCCTCCATCCCCAGCTCCCTGAGGCACATGCGGAAGACGCGCAGAAACTGGAAAGGGCCCCCCTTTCTTTGGCCTGCGGGTCAGATACTCCCCTACCGCTTTTACCGGGCAGGTCGAGTTCCCTGGTAAGCCCTTCAGCGTGATCCACGCCCCCTTCCTGCCTGGTCTGTCTTCGACTTGCGGATTAGCAGGCTCAGCGCCCCTCCTGCCAGCCTTACGTCTGCCAACTGCAAGCCACCCCCTCCTTGTTTGGACGCGCAAACCAGCTCTCCCACGCGCAACGCCGTGAAGAATGCCACCGCGAATGTAGCCCTGAAGAGCGTGGCTTCGAAGCTGGATGAACATACTACTTCCGTTACGTGCACCAAGCCCCCTAAGATCGCTGGGGTCACTGGTCTTCTGCTATCCCTGGGGGTTGCTCCCCTGACCATGCCTGCCAGGGCCCGTGTCACTGTGAAATTCTTGGTCGCGTCGCCCCTGCCGTTCAGCTTAGAGAAGAAGGATATCCCTGCCAACCTTTTGCTGATGGTCCCGCCCACCAGACCCTTGTCTTTTAACCCCATCAAGTAGCTGAGCAGCGCGCCCACCTCTGAGAAATTTTCCCCCGCTGCCCCCACGTGTGCTGTGTAATCCCGCAAATGCCGCTGTGTATGCCTTCCACGTACCCGGGGCGAGTGATGCCCTTACTAATTCCATCACGCCACTGTACCCAGCTCCCACAAGGCCGCTGGGCACCTCTCGCCGTGCATCGCCGCCCCTGGTGCCAAGCTCCGAAAACGCCCAATCTGCAAACGTGATAAAGCGTCAGCTATGCTGTTCTCCACCCCTGGTACGTGCCTGGCCCTGAATGCGATGTTCAGCTGCAGACACCGCAGCACGAATTAGCGCAGTAGCGCCAGCACTGGTGGGGACCGTGATCCGAAGTTGTTCACTGCCTCCACTACGCCCATATTATCTGACCAGAACGTGACCGCTCTGTTTGCGAACTGGGATCCCCATAAGTGCACGGCAACCAGTAGTGGGAACAGCTCAAGGAAAGTCAAGTTTTTGACCAGGTGGGTCCCCACCCATTCTGCCGGCCATGCCTCAGCGCACCAAGCCCCCCTGAAATAAGCGCCAAACCCCACGGACCCGGAAGCGTCGGTGAAGAGCTGCAGCTCGGAGTTCCGAACCGACCGCCCCCTCCATAACGTTCTCCCGTTGTATTTACCCAAGAATTCGAGCCACACCGCTAAATCCCTCTGTATCTCCCCTGTGACTCGAATGAAGTGGGTGTGGTGTTTTACCCCTGCTGTGGCTGCCGACAACCGCCTGGAGAACACCCTCCCTACTGGCATGATCCGCGCTGCGAACACCAAGTGTCCCAACATGGACTGGAAGTGCCGCAGCGAGGTCTTTTTCAGTTGGATGAACTCCCTAATCATCCTTTGTAGCGCTACTAGCTTCTCGGGAGGCAACCTGTATTCCCTTTTGATGGAGTCTATTTCTATGCCCAGGAAACTCAAGGTGGTGGTGGGCGCTACGGTCTTCTCTGCCGCCAGCGGAACCCCGAATTCGCGGGCCATGGCAGAGAACTGCCCCAGCCATCTGGCGCACAAACCGGACCCTTTGGGCCCCACAAACAAAAAATCGTCAAGGTAATGTAAGACCCCTGCTGCCTGCACTCTTTCCCGGACCACCCATTCCAGAAATGTGCTGAACGTTTCGAAGTAGAAACAGGACAGCGCACATCCCATTGGTAGGCAGAGGTCGATGAAGTAGCTCCCTTCCAATCTGCATCCCAATAGATGGAAACAGTCTGGATGTACCGGCAAGAGCCTGAATGCCGACTTAATGTCTGCCTTCCCCATCAATGCTCCCTGTCCCATCTGACCCACCAACGCCGCCGCCTGGTCGAAAGAGGCGTAGCTCACAGAGCATAATTCCCTATCTATCCCGTCGTTGACCGACGACCCTTTCGGGTAGGATAGATGTTGAATCAGCCTGAACTCCCCTTCCTCTTTCTTGGGAACTAACCCCAATGGTGACACCCTCAGGTTGCTAAGGGGAGGCGACCCGAAAGGGCCTGCCATCCTGCCCAACTCAATCTCCTTTCTGATTTTTTCCCCTGCTACCGCCCCATTCAGCCTGACTGATTTTAAGTTCTTCTCACCGGCCCATTTATCCCCTAAACCCGCCTGCTTATCGAAAGGGATCCGGAAACCTACTCTGAACCCCTCCCGCAATAACCCGGCTGCCTCCTTATTGGGATATATTTCCAGCCACGGCGCCATTGCCTCGGCCGAAATTGGTGTACGCGCTATCCTGGCCACCCTGCTGTCCTGCTCCCCTAAACCCCTTATTGTCTCTTTTGAAGCATTTGACCTTGGGATGCTGGCCCCCACACCCAGCACAGATATGTTGGAATCGACAATTGTCGAATCTACACTATGCGTCGTTAAAGCCCCAACACACCTGCTTATTGGAAGCCCGACTCCTCCCCGCTGCGCGAGCCTGAAAACCCCTGCTCCAGGAGCCCTTGGGGCTCTAAGTCCCACGAAAGGACGACCCCTCTCCCCCTGCCATGTGCTCCAAATATAGATCGACGTCTTTGCAATTCCAGGTTACCACTCCCTTATTGGCCGCCATACTCCGTCTAAAATCCTCGTCGTAACCCCACCAGTGCATACCCCCATGCTTTTGAAACGCTCTCCTGATTGTGTCCTGGTACTTAAATAATTCGGAGCATAACTGCGGCTCCTTCTCGCCCGCTACGCCCGCCAATATCCCGAAAGCCTGTGACCAATTGGTGAACGTGCGCGGGAACAACCGTTTTTCGACGTCCTCTTTCTTCGCCTCCCCTTTCTTGTCTGATTTAGCTACTGACTCGTTATACCCCGGAAGTAGCGACAATATATCCACATAATCTCCTGCCCAAATAGCTGCTTTTACCTCTGATGATAAATGTGACCCCAGTGATCGCGAAACTGCGGTGTACGAGTCTCCATACGCCGCGTCCGGCAACCGTTTAGCTGTTGCCCCGGTCCTAGTCTGAGTGGTTTCGGCCCCACTCCCCCCATTGCCCGACAATATGTTTGTGGCGGAACCTGCTCCTACTACTCCAACCGCCGCCACCTGGCCCTTCCCTTGCTCTTGCGCGGGCCCTGCTGTGGTCACCACCGCTTCCTGGCTGACTGTCGGTGCGGTGCTATCTACGCCACCCTTGGGGCCCTTGCTCCCTCCATCCACCAGCCCCGGGCCCTGAGTTGCTGCTACTAACGCTGCCCCGGCCTCACTGATGCTCCCTTGCGCTTCGCTTGCCTTGCCTAAGCCTGCTGCCAATAACGCCACCTGGACACCCTTTACTACTGCGTTTACCAATCTCGCCTCGGCATCGTTCGACCCCCCCGCGTCCGACAATGGCGGCGCTGGAGAACTGGTGATGCCTGGCGAGGTACCGACTTCCCTGTTTTCAACTGCCTCTTTGGGCTTACCCTGCGACACCCTTGTCCCGGCGGCGATGTGAACCGCCTGTCGGGACCCGCCCCCGGACGCGCTCTCTTCTTCCCTTCCTTTGCCGATCTGACGGGACGGCTGGCACACTTACGGGTCGAGGACAACATACCAGCGCCGTGAGGCGAGGTCGATCGTGTCCCAACAGCTCTTGCTTTTCCTGTAAAAGAAGAAGAGATTGCCCCCCCCGAAGGTTTGTCAATTATTATTATTATTAGTAACCTCGCCTCCCTCCCAATTCCTTGAGACAACCCCAGATCTGGCGGGTAACTAACTGGAGCCTGCCCCCCCGTTGGTTGGTGCCGCCCACCACCCCGGCTCGCCTGCTGGTCAGACAGCAGCCGGACCATTTTATTTTTTTTTTTATTTTTTTTATACACGTGTTGCCGCCCACACCCAAGCAGTCCCTGCCAACAGACTGCATCCCCCCTTTTTTCACAGGCTCCCCCCCCCTGCCAGGCTGGCTTCCGTTATGGATGCTGACGTACCCTTCTGTAACGTTGCTGCGTGTCGTGCTCCACCGGTAGCACCTCCTTCGTCACTTGAGGACGGCCATGCCTTGGCGCACGTGGCCTCGGGGCCACCTTGCGTGCTCTCACGCCCGCTAGCCCCTGCTTCCCATACCAGTGCTTCCAGCTGCCGTTGAAACCATCCCTTCTCGTGTTTATGTGCCTCCGCGAGAAGCTGCATGGTACTGGTCTCTAGCTCCATCCTTGCTACTTTCGTATGTGTGTTATTAGCGTAGTGTATCACCTGGCCCTAATGCACTACCTTGTTAAATGCTCTCTGTTTCTGGCCCTAATGCTACCTCTCGCCCCCAATCTGTCCGATATACCCGGAGGCCTCTGACTTGTTGCCCGACCGCTTCCACAACTGCAATAAGATAAAATGCAAGTTAATGAAATTTTTTTTTTTTTTTTTTGCATGCCTTCCTTTGCATGCCCATCCGCACCCGTGACTGTTAGCGGTCACGCCCGACTGTGCCCTTCAACCCCCGGTATCCCACCATGTCTTAACATGTGCCGCGCCACCTGCCACATCTGCCATGATGCGTCCTTTGTGTGCCTCGCCTACGCCCCTCCACCCCCTTCCATTACCGCACCCCAGCTTTGCTTTTTTTTTTTTTTTTTGGAAGGGGGAATTGCGTGGTCTGTGGGCACCTCTTACCCATCCTTAACACATATCTAACTATGAACCCTTAACCGCGCATGACTGTTCGGTTGTGGCGAATAAGTAACCGCATCTATGCACCTTATCAGCGCCTGCCACGATACTTTGCATCACCTGCCTCTACAGTCCAAACCAGTTACAATGCTTATAAACGCCTCGCACATGATTTGAAGCATTAATGGACCATGAAATACCGCATGGGGTACTGTTTAATATTGACCCCATGATGACTGTTTTACATTGCTTGTACCATATATAATAGTGTGTCTAATATCTCTCTGGCCATATAACCGTGACATACTATATATAACGCCTGGTGGCTTTTAATAACCACTGAATTAGCACCTTCTGACTCCCCATGCTTGCCACCTTCTCTGGCCCGTGAATTTTTCTGACCCATATATGACATATATTTACTCATAACACATGTTGAACTAACCACTTGCATACCATATACCTGAGGTAATAACTATGCTTAATGCCTCTGACCCCATCCACCAACAGTTTTATTTGCAACCCCTCAAACCCCCCCACGCACAAGCGCTGAAAGGAGGCGGGAGGGGGTCTGTACGTGCCCCCCCCCCCCACGACCAAAGGCATGCATACTTCTGTCCCCAAACACCAACAATCTTTATTGTCAACCCAACACTGCACCAATCATTGACTGAGGAGGGAGGAGGGGGGGGAAGAAAGGAGGAGGGGGGGAAGGAGGGAGGGGGGGGAAGGAGGGAGGGGGGGGGGAAGGAGGGAGAAGAAGGAGGGAGGGGCCGAACCCGAAACAAAGCATCTGACCACAGACAATCTTTATTGCTGGTCATTAAATGAGCGGAGTGGGGGGGGGGGGGGGCGCTGCCACGTGCTCGCCCCTCCCCCCAAGGTATCAGCCTTTCCCCCAGCATCGCGCTGCACATTTCTTGTGCCCCTCGCTGGGCCCATTGGATTACCATGTTTCCCCCGCCCCCCCCCCTCGCCGCCATTTTATGCAGCGCGGCCCTCGTGGGGCCTACGCCTAACTGGACGGCTGCCCAAGCTCTCGCGGGAGCACCGCGTGAGCCCCGAGGGAGAGGATGCCTCACCCCCTCCCCCCTCGCCGCCATTTTACCCTCGTGGAGCCATCGCATGCAACCGGGGGGGGAGTCCCAGGGACTGAGGCGGCCCGTGGCGTCGCCGAATGAAAAAAGAGGGGGGGCCGTCTTCCGCCCCCCGCCGAGGCGCCGCAAGCACCCGCGAACCCCCCCCCCCACCTGGAAGGACCGGCGGGCAGCCGCCCACCAGGCACGCGAGCCGTGCCCTCCAAAAATCAGGGCCCCACGTGCCGCTCGCCCCCCGACACTGCGCCCGCTCGGAGATCCCTCCCTAGCCCCGTTGCGGCCTACTACTTCCACCTAAGGTGGAGCTGCGCGGGAAGCCGGGATCCCCCCTCGCCCTTCGCCACAGGCACCATGCACCCGCATGGATCTCTCCGTGCGCTACGGAGTCCCTCTCCTCCCTGCCTCCCCCCTCACCGCCGATTCCAATCGCGGCTATGTGGGAGGGGGGGGAGTGGGAATTGACCCCGCTTTTGGGGCCTTGCCTTACTTTCCAAGCAGGAGAGGAGAGGGACGTCCGATTATGTTGCGAGCCAGGAGCAAGTGACCGAAGCTCGCTCCTGGCCGCAGGTACACCCCCCCTCCTGGTCGCCCCTCCCCCTGGCCACTCCTATGGCCCGCCTGGAACGGGGAGGCCGCGCCCCCTGGTCACTGGCTGTGCTGCCCAAATGGGCTGGCCTGCTTTATTCCCTTTGCTTTTGAGCCAAGAATCCCACGTGCATCTCATTGCTCCTAGCTCAAACCTCCTCGGTCCTCCCTCTTTTCCTCCTTGGGACCACATGAGGACCTGAAGTGAGGATGTGGCTGCGTAATGTGATTTTGTCTCGAGCCAGCGGGCCAATGCCGGGTCGCAATTCCAAACTACAGCTTGTTTTAGCTGGGCTGCGAGACCACATCGGGGAACCCCAGACCTCCTCTTGATTTTGATGATAGCATGACCGATCTGGGGACCCTCGGTCTTTTATCGTTCCAGATGTATTGGAACATTAGGGCCTGTATATTTTTCATGGCTGCAAGTGGGACGACTACGGGGAGTGTTTGAAAAAAGTACATCAGCCTAGGCAGAATATTCATTTTGAGGGAGACTATTCTCCCGAACCATGATATTTGGAGTTTTTTCCAGGACTCTAAGTCCTTTTTAATCTGATCAAATAGGGGGGGATAGTTGTGTTGATAGAGGTATCCGTAGGAGCTCGAGATTCTTATACCGAGGTATTTGATATATGTGGTGCTCCACTTATATTTATAATTGGATTGCAATAGCTTCCACGTTGCGTTTGGGAGGGATATGTTAAGTGCTTCTGACTTGTCTATATTTATTTTATAGTCAGACACTGTACCAAATTGGTGGAGTACCTTTTGTAGGTTAGGGAGAGAGATGTGGGGGTCAACGAGGGTCAGGATCACATCATCCGCGAATAGGGAAATTTTGTATTCTTTTTCTGATATCGAAATCCCCTTGATGCTCTTTTCTTCTCTAATTTTGGATGCCAAGGGTTCAATTGTTAGGGCAAATAGGAGTGGGGATAGCGGGCAGCCCTGTCTGGTCCCATTTCTGATTGTAATTGGGTCTGATAGGCCTCCTGAAATTTTTACATATGCTGTGGGGTTTTGGTAGAGGGCTCTAAAACCCTCCAAATAGGGACCGCTAAAACCAAACTTCAGCATTGTTTGGTCCAGGAAGGACCATTTGATCCTGTCAAACGCTTTTTCCGCGTCGAGGCTCAAGATCATTGCTTTGGTACCTGTGAGATGCACGTGGTCTATGATGTCCACTATTTTGCGGGTGTTGTCGGAGGCCTGTCTTACAGACACAAAACCTACTTGATCTGTGTTAATGAGTCGGGGGAGAATCGGGTTGAGCCTGTTTGCTAGTATCTTGCTGTAAATTTTGCGATCTGAGTTAAGTAGGGATATTGGCCTGTAGTTACCGCAGAGAAGCGGGTCTCGACCCTCTTTGTGGATTATGGCTAAATTTGCTGCAGTGATGGTAGCGGGGATTGGCTCTCCTTGTAAGAAGGAGTTGAACATATCAAGCAGATAGGGGGACAGAGTCAGCATAAATGTCTTATAGTAGGTGTTAGAGAATCCGTCTGGGCCCGGTGTTTTTGTTCGTTTAAGGGAGCTAATGGCTTCAGTTAGTTCCTCTAGCTTGATGTTTCTATTTAGTTTTTCTAATTCAGCCTTTGAAGGGTAGGGGAGTGTACACTGCTCAAGGTATTTTGAGATCATCTCCAAAGGGGTCTGGCTTTGGTCCGGTGGGTGTAGGTTATACAAGTCTGAGTAGTAATCGGCAAATTCTTGTGCTATTTCTTTTTCCGCATATGAGATTCTCCGTTTTTGTGCGGATTTTGGAGATCTGGGATTTGACCCTGATGCCTCTAAGTTTTGTAGCTAAAAGCTTATCAGCCTTGTTTCCCTTATCAAAGAATTTTTGTTTTGTCCATCTCAGGGCTCTTTCTACTTCTTCTAATTGTGTTTGTTTAAGGGCTGCTCGTGTTTGGTTTAACTGCTTTAGTATCTTTTTGGATGCTGTCGTTTTAAGTTGTTGCTCTAGTTGTGTGATTTTATTTGTTAGTTCTGTTTGGAGTTTAATTTTTTGTTTTTTCTTATAGGCTGAAATCGAGATTAGGTCTCCTCTTATTGAGGTCTTATGTGCCTCCCATAGCATAGCCGGAGCCGAGACAGTACCTGCATTAATTTGGAAAAAGGAAGAGAGCTTATGTCTTATATTTGTCTCTGTCTCTGGGCAGTTGAGTAGGGAATAATTCAACTTCCATTTGTAGGGATTGTTTTTGACAAAGGGTAGGGAGAGGGTGAGTTCCACCGGGGTGTGGTCCGACCAGGTAATTGGGCCAATATTGGAGTGGGAGGAGGCCTGGACTATGTTGTTGGTACCTAGAAAGTAGTCAATCCTCGAATAGGACTGATGAGGGGTGGAGAAGAAGGTGTAATCTCGCTGACCCTGGTGCTGAGCCCTCCAGATATCGACTAGGGAGAATTCTTCCATTATTTCCCTGAATTTTTTTGCCTTTTTTTGCGATTGGATAGTATAAGATGTGCATTGGTTTGTGTTGGGCGGGTCTTTTGGGATTTGTGATTTATCTTGTGTGTGTGAGGCGACCATATTGAAGTCTCCTCCTATGATTAAGGAATAGAGTGCCTGTTGCTCCATGGAGTCCAACAATTTTTTGAAAAACTGAGTCTGGTTGTCATTGGGGCGTATAGATTCACCAGTGTTACAGGTGAGCCTGCTAGGGTGCCCTTGAGCACCAGGAATCTCCCGTCTGGGTCTGCTTGTGTGTTGGTTAGGGCAAAGGGGACATTGTTCCTTATTAGGATAGCTACCCCTTTTTTTTTTACTCGGGGAAGATGCATAGAAAGCCTGAGGGAACAGACTTTTAAATGTATTCGGGGGAACGGGCGAGTTAAAGTGCGTTTCTTGCAGGAATATGATGTCCCCTTTTGTTTTTTTCAATTCCTGGAGCGCTAGTTTCCTTTTTTTAGTTGAGTTAAGTCCTTTCACATTAAGTGTGATCAGTTTTATGTCTGACATTTTATAGTGTGTATTTTTCGGAGCACTATGCTCCGAGGCCTTAATATTCCCACAGTAAGGGCTTGGGCATTAGAGTTCAAGAGAGGGCTGCTCAACGGGTCTCGTGCCTCCATTAGCCTTGTGAACAGTGGATGGATTTGTTTAGGTGGGTGGATGAGGTGGGGGGGGGCCCCAGGAGGGGGGTGGGGTGGGGGAACACAATAGGAAACGTGGGGATCGTTGGGCCTTTACGTTGCCCTAAAGAGTTAGCCTCTCTCATGTGGGCGAGAGAGGTGGGGGGGTTTAATACCCCTAGAGATCCTTTCAGTACACAGAACATGGTCGGAGACCGGAGAGAGGGTCCCACACCCTCTTTGAGAAAACTTACATAAAACCACATCTGGAAACCACTTAGCGTGGCGTCCTTTAAACATTTAAGTACAACAACACATATACATTTGGAGGATACAAAAACTGTTTGAAAACATGCATTTTGACCACGTAAGTTTATAGCGTCTATCTTACTATTCTGTAGATGTAAGTCACTTAACATCCCTCTTTATTGTTGCTATGGGCCTGGTGTCAGAACATTTCTATCTAAATGATGCCTATCATTTTTCAGCTTGCGAATTGCTTTGGCCTTCTCATGGTGGGGGTGGGAGGGGGGTGGGGGGTGGTTGGAGTAGGGAGGGGGGGGGAGGGCGTGGATTTGACAGGGGGGAAATGGGGGGGGGAGTTCTTGTGTGCAGGGGATGATTGTATTTCTGACTTGGGTAACTTGACAAACTAGGGTTATTGAGCTAACTTGACAAATTCTGGTGTCTGCTTATCATCTCTATTTCTTTCCTCTGGCCAAGTAACAACAACATCAGACATAATCACAAAGCGTTTGCAAGCTCCTCTTGACTCAGGCTCAGGTCTCCTACTGAGGAAGGGGGGAGGGAGAGGGGGGGAAGAAAGGAGGTGGGGGCAGGGGGGATGAGGGTTGGGGGAGAGGAGAGGGCCTGGAGAGGGTGCCTCTGTGCAGGGGTGGATGCATATTTGGCTTATCTTGGCAAAGTAACCATTGTGAGCTGAGTTTACATTTGCTATTATCTACTTATCGTCTCTTTTTTGACAGCTGTCAAAGGAACAACATCATTTGCTGGGGGAGGGTTGGATGGGGGGTGGTACAGGGGATGTGAATACAGCCTGAGTTTACAGTATTTACGTTACATTTCCTGGATGCGTGTTGGTTATCTACCACCTTTTAACATGACTAAGGGAACATGTTGGCATTAGCCCGGGGAGGAGGGGGGTAGTCCATACAACCTGGACTACTCGGGCCATAGAGAGTTGAGTCTGTTGCTGCAACTCAATGTCCATTGGGGGTGGGGGGGTGGTGGGGGTGTGCAGGGTTCTGCGTCTCCTGTCCGTGTGGGTGGGGCAGTCCTGGGAAGTGGGCTCCAAGCGCCTGGGTTGGCATCGTTTGCGACGCCAGTGGAAATTGCTGGAGGGGCCTCTGTTGTATCCATGGGCCAAATTGGTGCGTGTTCTCCTCGGTCACGGTTGTCAAGGTGTCTGTTCTAGGATCCCGGGTCAGCCTCCGAGAGAGTGCAGATGGGTCTGGCCGGGGTCACCCCGACTGCTTCCGGATGCCCAGGTGAGGTGAATAGGGCAAGTTTTACCTTCAGGGTGGGGAGGGGGTGGGTTCGCGCTGTTGGGAGCTGGTTGTGTAATCGCGAGGCGGGATGGTGAGTGGGGGGTGTGGATGAGGGGAAACAGAAGGGGGGAAGGGGGGAAGGGGGGGAAGGGGGATGCGTGGAGGTGGAGGGCAGGGGGCGAGGGGGGTGGAGGGGGAGTTGGGGGGCAAAGGGTTAGAGGTGATGGGAGGTGAGGAGTCAGGGCTGCGTTAGTTGGTTACTGGGTAGGGGGAATGGGGGTATGAGCGGAGCATAAGGGGGCAAGGGGCAGGCAAGTTTACAGTTCAGGTTCCATTAGTGGATCGTAGGTTGAGGTGATTTTCCTGTCTCAGATCTTGAAGGGGTCGAGGTGATGATACTTCAACCTTCACTTCTTTGGCCTGCTTTCCTGCCTGCTGAAGGGATAGACGGGCGAAAAATCATAGTTAAGTGTCGAATCGAATCGGGTAGGCCGGTGCGTGGTCCATCGTTGATCTCTCCGGGGTAGCTGCCAGCGTGTTCTGCGGTTATGTTCTTTATTTCGGGGCCCCCGGGTTCCTCTGGTTGGCCAGCCGTTCAGAGGCCGGGGAACCTCTAGAACTTCGCTGTTTGTGGGAGGCTTGGATGATGCTCTGCGGTCGTGCTGTTGGCTCAGCCCGAACGCTTTTAGGAACGCCGGCGAGTCCCCCGGTCTGGAAATGGTGAAGTGGCGTCCATTCTTCACGACGATCAGCTTAAAGGGGAAACCCCAACGGTAGGTGATGCCCCTTTCCTGAAGAATGTTCGTGAGGGGCTTCATCCCTTTCCTCTTTTCTATTGTGGATCTTGATAAATCGCTGAAGATTTGGAGGGAGATGTTTTCAATTTGGATGTCTCCTGCTCTTCTGCTTGCGGCCATGATCCTCTCTTTAGCTGAGTATGCATGGAATTTACTATCACATCACTGCGTCGCTCTGGATCCATTGGTTTGGGTCCCAGCGCCCTATGTGCCCTGTCCATTTGGAGATCTTGATCCGACAGGTCTGGAGCTAGTTGCAGGAAAAGATTTCGGCGGTAAGTGTGGAGGCCCTCCGCAGAGACCGACTCAGGTATGTTCCTTATTCTCAGGTTTTGTCGTCGGTCTCTGTTTTCCTGGTCTTCCAGGGCGTCTCTCAGGTCTGCGACTTCTTGGCCTAGTCTTATTACTTAATCTTCTGTTGTATGTTGTGAACCGATTACATCGGTGATTATGCGCTCCAGCACATCAGTGCATTTTGTTAGTCCGTGTATTTCTGTCCTCAGACCCTCCAGTGCCATATTCATATCTGTCTGGATTTCTTTGCGCAGTTCTTTGTTCATTCTGTGAAACAGGGATTCAAAGTAGCTTTATTCAACCCCATTTCTTGTAGTTCTGATGAGCCTGTTTCGGAGATTACATCTATTTGGGCCGCGTGGGCTGCTTCTTCGGCGCCATCTTGGGAGTCACCACATTGTTCTATGGGGCGATGCGCGGGAGTGAAATACTTAGTTACTCCTGGTCCCTGGTTCCCTTTTGGCCGGAACGGCATCTTCCTTACAGTTTAATGTGTTGTCTGTATGTTTTTTGTGGGTTTTTGCGTGGTTTGGATCGCTCGTTCTGGCAGTTTGTTCGTGAGGGTGTTGGGAGCTCCTCAGCTATCCGACCATGTTCCTTGAAATCACCAGAAGTCCCTCCCCGAGCATGGGGTTTTAAAATTTTATCCATCATTCTTTGGAATGTGACGGGAGCTCCATGTAAGCCAAAAGGCAGCACCCTATACTGAAAGAGGCCGTCTGGGGTTGAGAAGGCTGTCTTTTCTTTTGCCCTTTCTGTGAGGGGAACCTGCCAGTACCCTTTTGTTAGGTCTAGGGTCGTGAGATATTGGGCTTTGCCCAGTCTCTCTACCAGTTCATCAACCCTGGGCATAGGATAAGTATCAAATTTTGACACAGCGTTTAGTTTACGGTAGTCATTGCAAAACCTTGTTGTACCATCTGGTTTTGGGACTAAAACTATAGGGCTTTTCCACCCACTTTGGGATTCCTCAATTACACCTCGTTTTAGCATTTTTTAACCTCTAAACTTATAGTCTCTCTTTTGGCCTCTGGGATTCGGTACGGTTTAAGGTTAACTCGGACCCCCGGTTCAGAGACTAGGTCATGTTCAATTACGCTAGTTCTACCTGGCTGTGTAGAGAAGACTTCTTTGTTTCTTCTCACTAAATTCTGGACCTCTCGTTTCTGATGAACGGACAGGGTTTCAGCTACAGTATGCTAACCTCTGGGTCAGTTTCTCTATTCTCTGACGGACCTGGGGGAACTAGGGTTTACAAGACCTCTCTATCTTTCCAGGGCTTAAGTAGGTTTATATGGTAAATTTGCTCAGGTTTCCTCCTACCTGGCTGTCTCACCTTGGAATTTACTTCTCCCACTCATTCCAAGACTTCATATGGCCCATGCCACTTACTGTAGCAAGGAATTTACTCTCTACGGTGGGAACCAGAACTAGCACCCTATCGCCTGGAAAAAAAATTCTGACCCTAGCACCCTTATTATACGTATTCCTCTGGGCCTCTTGAGCTTTTTCCATGTGTTCCCTCACTATACTGTAGGTAGGACTACAGCTATACGGTCCTGCATCTGGGCAACATGCTCTATTACACTTCTGTATGGGGTAACCTCATGTTCCCAAGTCTCTTTGGCTATATCCAGTAAGCCCCTTGGGTGTCGGCCATACAATAGTTCAAACGGGGAGAGCCTGTGGATGATTGGGGAACCTCCCTAATGGCAAATAACAGGTATGATAACAAACAATCCCAGTTTTTCCCATCCTTATCGACCGCCCGGCGTAACATGCTCTTTAAGGTTTTATTGAACCGTTCCACTAAACCATCTGTTTGTGGATAATAGACTGAGGTTCTGAGATGCTTGATTTTTAGGAGTTTACATAACTCTTTTGTTACTTGGGACATAAATGGTGTTCCCTGGTCATTTAAGATCTCTTTAGGAATTCCGACCCTGGTAAACAGAACTATTAACTCTTTTGCTATGTTTTTAGCAGAGGTGCTACGTAGGGGAACTGCCTCCGTATATCGGGTGGCATAATCTAATATTACCAATATATGCTGATGTCCCCTAGCAGACTTTATTAGGGGTCCTACTAGATCCATAGCAATCCGGTCAAATGGTACATCTATTAATGGGAAGGGGTACCAATGGGCTACGATACGCTTTGAACGGGCGGTGATCTGACATTCTGGGCATGAGGAGCAATAATTTGTAATTTCTGCCAGAACCCCAGGCCAATAGAAGCTTCGGAGAACCTTTTATTTTGTTTTTCCACCCCTAGGTGTCCCCCCAATGGGTGACTATGCGCGAGGTGTAATAGTACATTACGGAATGTCCGTGGTACCAACAATTGTTTAGTTATAATTGATTTCCTTTTATCAACCCGATATACTAGGTCATTCTCTACCTCGAAGTAGGGGTAGGCAAGTGACCTATCTGGTTGGCCCGGAGTACTATTCTGGTACCGTATATTCCCCCTTGCTTCCGCTAATGTGGGGTCTTCCCACTGGGCCCTCTTAAAACCCCCAGGACTGACCTCTAGTTCAGCGAAGGTCTTATCCTGTTCTGGGGTGATAAGCGCCTGTTCAACATCTTGATTTGGGGTATTCCCTACCAAGGTGGCCATGGGAAAGGGGATTTTAAAGCACTCTTCCTCTTTCCCCTTTTTATTTGGGCCCTCGTCAACCTCCATTTCTGAAAAAGGGAAAGGATTGTTTCTTCTATTACTTCTTTATGGTCCACTATTGATCTCTGGGCGATATTCTGAGATGAGGACCACATTTTTAGAAAATGGGGAAAGTCGGTCCCTATTAACACATCATGTGCCAATTTGGGTACTATACCCACTTTGAAATCTAAAGAACCAAACTCTGTTTCAATAAGAACATTAACAGTGGAATATTCGTGATTATCCCCATGTATACAACAAATTGCCACTCTTTGTGAACTGTTTATCTGTTTTTTTCCAATGGGCAACAGGTATTCGGACACTAGTGTAACCAGACTCCCAGAGTCAAGTAGTGCCCGAACCCTCTTACCATTTACCTTTACAAATGCCAAGAGATGGTTATTCAAGGGGTCCTCTGGACTAGGGCCCATACATTGAGACCACAACGAATAAGGTTCAACGCTGTTGCATTGCATTGGTTCAGTATTTAGTGGGCAGACTTTCATGGTGTGGCCCCTCTCATAACAATTTACACATTTAGGTACATAGTCTGTGTCCCACTTAGAGCCCTTTTTCGGCTCCCCACGTTGGCTGTTGCCCTTAGTATGCGAGTCACTGTTGCTGGTGCTGTGTGAAGGCGGTCATCGCTGTTCAGCCCCCTTAACCCTGGTACCCTTTTACCGTCTCTGGAAGAGTCCTGGAACCTTGGGTAGTGGGGATGCTCCATGACTGTGGGTTGCAGGTGCTCTTCTGCTGCATTGTACCTTCCTACGAGGGCAAACAGCTCGACTGCATTGTGGGGGTCACTCTGACTGACCCAACGGCGTAGGGCAGAGGGAAGTTTCCTCAAGAACTGGTCCATGACCAACCGTTCCACCATGTGGCTTGCTGAGTTGATCTCTGGTTGCAGCCACTTCCGAGCGAGGTGGATGAGGTCATACATCTGGGATCGGGTGGCTTTATCCAACGTGAAGGATCATGCGTGGAACCTTTGGGCGCGAACGGCCATGGTTACGCCGAGGCGGGCGAGGATCTCGAACTTCAATTTTGCATAGACGTTAGCTTCAGCTGGCTCTAGATCAAAGTAAGCCTTCTGGGGTTCGCCGCTTAAGAAGGGTGCGATTAGACTGGCCCACTCAGCTTCTGGCCAACCCTTTCTCTGTGCCGTGCGTTCAAAAGTGAGAAGATAGGTTTCAACATCATCCAAGGGCCCCATCTTCTGAAGGTAGTGGCTTGCCCTGGTCATTTTCGGGACTGGGGCTGCCTCTGCCAGTGTAGTCTTAATGATAGTCTCTCTCAGGATCTCGAGTTCCTGCTGTAAGCCCTGGGCGAACTGTTGTTGCTCCTCTCTCAGCAAGCGGTTTGTCTCTTGCTGGTTTGCATTCGCGTTTTGCAGAGCTGCATACGCCTCTTGTAGGGCTGCATTCGTCTGTTGCTGGTTTGCATTCGTCTGTTGCTGGTTTGCATTAGTCTCTTGCTGGGCTATCAACAGCTGTTGCTGGGTTTTATTCGCGTCTTTCTGGGCAGCGACATTGCGTACCAGCGCACTCACCACGTCATCCATCTTGTTTGGAGAGAGAAAAAAAAACTTTAACCCGCAGACCTTTTAGTGTTCTGCCCGCATTCTCCACCATATGTGACAAACGGCTTACTCCGGGGCTCCGCCATCTGTCCGGGACTGTTAGAACACGTCTTTTAGGGTAGGTTAAATGACGAGGCGTAACGTGCTGTTCCTTTAAACAGCATATGCTGGAGACGCATACTCAGTACCAGAGCGGGGTCTGATCAAGAGGCAGTTATCACCTCTTTATGAGGTATGATATATGGCTAGTCTGGCATGCTATAGGACAAATTTGTTCTCTTGAACACTATATCACAGCGGAACCAGACCGCAAGTTGAGGAGAATCATTCCGTGCTCCACTAGGTCTGTAAACATTGCACCGATTTGACATCTGAGACGTATTATACTCTATTGGTGACTATTATTTTCCGGCTGTTGGTTACTATTTGGACTGCCATTAACCAATATCTTCATCAGTGTTTATCCTCCCGCTCTATTTTGGCCTCCTTGCTCAATCTGTTTTATATATTCATGTATGTCACTTGCTTTTGCTGCTGATTTATTTTATTGCATATTGATTGCTTTTAATCACACCAGTCTAGCATTAGTCTTTGGGACTACTCTGGTTATCTTAAACATTAACATTTATTTAATATTTCATATACGGAACTGCCGCTTCTTTTTGTTTTGTTTTTTGTTTATAATATTGGTCAGGCATGACCAATTAGAAGCCTGTCTAGTCCGTATAGAATGTTCTTATGCTAACATCAGTATTTCATCTATCAATCATTCCAATTTTCTATTACAACATTTATAGTACATTCACTCATTTAATTTTAAATATATATTAACACTCACGATATATTTCACTGCACATTATATCATCTAATTTTCACTTACTAGCGCTACTATTTGTTTTGTGTATATATATATATATATATATATATTGTGACAAGCGGCTTACTCCGGGGCTTCGCCGTCTATCCGGGACTGTTAGAACATGGTCTTTTAGGGTAGGTTAAATGACAAGGCGTAACGTGCTGTTTCTTTAAACAGGCTATTGCCTGGTTTATTCAGTCCCAGGCACTGAGACTGCAACATGGAATTCAAAATAATACATAAGCAAACAAAAACCCTGCTCGTCTGAGCGATAACTTAATTAAGGTTTTCCCTAACTGGGGTTGGACTGGCTTATCCAGTTCCAACAACAAAAATAAGGAACTTTGCCGTTTTAGACAAAAGGAACAGAATGATTTAACCTGTTTGGTGAGAGGCGTTTCCCCTCTCTGCTTCCAGCAGCCTTCCTGCCTCCAGGCTCTTGGGGAGAGGAACCAGGAAATCAGCCTTAAATACCTGATCTCTAACTAGCAGGACAGGTGACAGAAATCACCGTCATTAAGGGGTTAGGGGACATAACATTGGCACTTTTTATGCTTGTTTGTGTTTTTCAGCACCCGAGGCCATGGACATTGATGAAGATGAGGATGCCCTTCATCATGGCTGGCGGCCAAGGGTGAGTGCAAGATGTATTTATTTTATTTATTGGGATTTATGTATTTTAAATGGGCAAATGCACTATTATGCATATGTGGATAATAGTCATTTGGCCCATTACTATTACTGTATATGTTAGAGGGCGGGTGGGGGGGGGGTTATTTAAAAGTTTTTATGTGTATTTTACTTATTGTTTTGGGGCACAGTCTTGATACTGATACTTGATAGGCAAGCGGGGACACCTGCGGGGAACACCTGAGGGCCACTGCCAGCCTATAGTGTCATTGATGTGCATCCCAAAAATGTTAGGGACCTTAGGGGGTTGTTGGTGTATTACATATACTGCTGCGACACACTTTATTCGATTAAATGCCCAGTTTGTACCTGGCAGATACCTGGAATCCGCCGCTGCTCACCTCTTGCATGCTGCGTTGCGTTTACCTTCCCAGCCACGGTTCATGCCTGGCTGACAGGCGGCTGATGTGTTAAATGATAATGATCAGGATTTACTAGGCTGCAATGCTTCGCGTGTCCACCAGATGGCATAAACTCCTGACTTGTAAAGCGCCGAATCAGTAATGTGTGGGCTTGCAGTTGTTTCGTTTAAAAAAGATACTGTACCACAGTGTGCCATTGTACAGTACAGTAACTTGGCCTTGGCCTTGAGACTGAAGGAAGAGTTGCAAAAATGTATCAATTTAGGCTTTACATATTAAATAAAGACAAAGACCAGTTTCAGTTACACTATTCTCCAGAGACCCACCATGAGTGTTCAAGTGCAGCCCGTGTTCCAAAAACCTGACAGAAGTTACGCTTATTTGATATGGGCCGCTATTAATGCAACAGAGGCTAAGATGGCAACAGTTGTTCAAATTTATCAGTATTTTATCGAAAACTATGACTTTTACAAATTTTCGCCAACTCCTCATTTGTGGAAGCGTGCAATAAGGAAAAGGTTATGTAGTGACCCCTGTTTTCACCGTATTGAGCCCCAATTTGTTGGAGGGTATTGGTGTGTGTCACAGGGTTTTTCCCGTATCTATGATCATGGAGGCGGCAAAAGGCGAAGGGTCGTGTTAAAACCAACTAAGAAGCGACAGTCCCTGCCAAGCAATGCACCAGCACCAGCACAAGCACCGGCTTCCAATGACGGTCCCACTGTCAGTGACAACCCTGAGACAGAGTCGGATTTCGCGGCCAGTTTTGATGAAGCTTGCATGTACCTAAGCGATTTCCCGCCTCACCTGCTGACTACAGGTGGGCTAATCCCGCTGCAAACTATCGACGTGGGTGATAAAGAAAGCTGTATTGGCAGTGGACCGGCGCCGGCGCAAGCTGAATGGGAAATAGTATGGTGAGTACAGTATTGTTGCCGTATTATTTTGGTGGGGCTGGCTGGGTACTTCTTTAGGGGGCTGACCATTACTGTACATTAAAACTTTTCATTTTGTTTTTCCTCAGAAAAGAAAACGGCTAATGGGGGAATTTCGATGGATAATATTGTGCTGTATGCTGATGTTTTCCGGCAGAACAGTATACTGTGTAATAAACCTGAATAAATAAAACTATGCATTTATTCTACATGTTCAGTATACAGTACTGTATATGCACATACTGGGGGCGAGATGTGTTTGCAGCAGAGAGAGATCCGCTGCTCTCTCAGCGCAAACATCGGCACATTAAAAATTATTTTAAATACATTTTTATATATATTGTAGATGTGAAGGGGGTCTCGGGAGCTGAACCGCACTGGTTTCAGGTCGGTGGACCCCCTGCTCCCCGAGATACAGGCCCCTTTAGGGGGTGCCGGTATCCCTCTGCGTTTAAAGGGCACGATCACGTGACCGCGACCTGTAAACCAAGCAGAGAAGAGGGATACCGGCACCCCCTAAAGGGGCCTGTATCTCGGGGAGCAGGGGGTCCCCAGACCTAAAACCAGTGCGGTTCAGCTCCGGAGACCCTCTGCACATCTACACTATAAATAAAACACATACAGTATATACAGTAAATAAACACTCGTTCTTTACCTTAACGGCTATGCGCTATGGTAAAGAAGCAGCATTTCTGTATTTTTAATAATATTGTACAGTGAGCAGGGGGTTCCCTGAGCCAGAAATCTAAACTCAGGGGACCCCCTGCTCCTGCTCAATATTATTAAAAATACAGAAATGCTGCTTCATTACCATAGCGTATAGCCGCTAAGGCAATGAAGGGGTTAACCCACCGTGCCCGCTTTATTGTGGGTGGCGGGGATGGGTGAGGGGGGTATTTGGCCCTTGGTGTGAGTTTAGGACTTGCGGGGGGGGTTGCGGGTGCACTTAACCCCTTCACGACCGTAGCAGTTAATACCGTTACGGTCATGAAGGGGTTAAACCCTCCCACTACCCACCCGCAAGCCCTAAACAAACCACTGTTGGGGCTAATACCCCCTTCACCCACCCCCGCTACCCACAATAAAAAAAAACTCACACACAGCAGCCGCCAAAAAATAAATAAATAAATCTAAATAAATAAATGACAATAAATACATTTTAAATACATTTTTATTTATAGTGTAGATGTGCAGGGGGTCTCGGGAGCTGAACCGCACTGGTTTCAGGTCGGTGGACCCCCTGCTCCCTGAGATACAGGCCCCTTTAGGGGGTGCCGGTATCCCTCTGCGTTTAAAGGGCCCGATCACGTGATCGCGGCCTGTTAAACCAAGTAGAGGGATACCGGCACCCCCAAAAGGGGCCTGTATCTCGGGGGTCAGGGGGTCCCCAGACCTAAAACCAGTGCAGTTCTGCTCTGGAGACCCTCTGCACATCTACACTATAAATAAAACACATACAGTATATACAGTAAATAAACACTCGTTCTTTATCTTAACGGCTATGCGCTATGGTAAAGAAGCGGCATTTCTGTATTTTTAATAATATTGTACAGTGAGCAGGGGGTTCCCTGAGCCAGAAATCTAAACTCAGGGGACCCCCTGCTCCTGCTCAATATTATTAAAAATACAGAAATGCTGCTTCATTACCATAGCGTATAGCCGCTAAGGCAATGAAGGGGTTAACCCACCGTGCCCGCTTTATTGTGGGTGGCGGGGATGGGTGAGGCGGGTATTTGGCCCTTGGTGTGAGTTTAGGACTTGCGGGGGGGTTGCGGGTGCACTTAACCCCTTCACGACCGTAGCAGTTAATACAGTTACGGTCATGAAGGGGTTAAACCCTCCCACTACCCACCCGCAAGCCCTAAACAAACCACTGTTGGGGCTAATACCCCCTTCACCCACCCCCGCTACCCACAATAAAAAAAAACTCACACACAGCAGCCGCCAAAAAATAAATAAATAAATCTAAATAAATAAATAAATAAATAACAATAAATACATTTTAAATACATTTTTATTTATAGTGTAGATGTGCAGGGGGTCTCGGGAGCTGAACCGCACTGGTTTCAGGTCGGTGGACCCCCTGCTCCCCGAGATACAGGCCCCTTTAGGGGGTGCCGGTATCCCTCTGCGTTTAAAGGGCCCGATCACGTGATCGCGGCCTGTTAAACCAAGTAGAGGGATACCGGCACCCCCAAAAGGGGCCTGTATCTCGGGGGTCAGGGGGTCCCCAGACCTAAAACCAGTGCGGTTCTGCTCTGGAGACCCTCTGCACATCTACACTATAAATAAAACACATACAGTATATACAGTAAATAAACACTCGTTCTTTATCTTAACGGCTATGCGCTATGGTAAAGAAGCAGCATTTCTGTATTTTTAATAATATTGTACAGTGAGCAGGGGGTTCCCTGAGCCAGAAATCTAAACTCAGGGGACCCCCTGCTCCTGCTCAATATTATTAAAAATACAGAAATGCTGCTTCATTACCATAGCGTATAGCCGCTAAGGCAATGAAGGGGTTAACCCACCGTGCCCGCTTTATTGTGGGTGGCGGGGATGGGTGAGGGGGGTATTTGGCCCTTGGTGTGAGTTTAGGACTTGCGGGGGGGGTTGCGGGTGCACTTAACCCCTTCACGACCGTAGCAGTTAATACCGTTACGGTCATGAAGGGGTTAAACCCTCCCACTACCCACCCGCAAGCCCTAAACAAACCACTGTTGGGGCTAATACCCCCTTCACCCACCCCCGCTACCCACAATAAAAAAAAACTCACACACAGCAGCCGCCAAAAAATAAATAAATAAATCTAAATAAATAAATGACAATAAATACATTTTAAATACATTTTTATTTATAGTGTAGATGTGCAGGGGGTCTCGGGAGCTGAACCGCACTGGTTTCAGGTCGGTGGACCCCCTGCTCCCCGAGATACAGACCCCTTTAGGGGGTGCCGGTATCCCTCTGCGTTTAAAGGGCCCGATCACGTGATCGCGGCCTGTTAAACCAAGTAGAGGGATACCGGCACCCCCAAAAGGGGCCTGTATCTCGGGGGTCAGGGGGTCCCCAGACCTAAAACCAGTGCGGTTCTGCTCTGGAGACCCTCTGCACATCTACACTATAAATAAAACACATACAGTATATACAGTAAATAAACACTCGTTCTTTATCTTAACGGCTATGCGCTATGGTAAAGAAGCAGCATTTCTGTTTTTTTAATAATATTGTACAGTGAGCAGGGGGTTCCCTGAGCCAGAAATCTAAACTCAGGGGACCCCCTGCTCCTGCTCAATATTATTAAAAATACAGAAATGCTGCTTCATTACCATAGCGTATAGCCGCTAAGGCAATGAAGGGGTTAACCCACCGTGCCCGCTTTATTGTGGGTGGCGGGGATGGGTGAGGCGGGTATTTGGCCCTTGGTGTGAGTTTAGGACTTGCGGGGGGGTTGCGGGTGCACTTAACCCCTTCACGACCGTAGCAGTTAATACAGTTACGGTCATGAAGGGGTTAAACCCTCCCACTACCCACCCGCAAGCCCTAAACAAACCACTGTTGGGGCTAATACCCCCTTCACCCACCCCCGCTACCCACAATAAAAAAAAACTCACACACAGCAGCCGCCAAAAAATAAATAAATAAATCTAAATAAATAAATAAATAAATGACAATAAATACATTTTAAATACATTTTTATTTATAGTGTAGATGTGCAGGGGGTCTCGGGAGCTGAACCGCACTGGTTTCAGGTCGGTGGACCCCCTGCTCCCCGAGATACAGGCCCCTTTAGGGGGTGCCGGTATCCCTCTGCGTTTAAAGGGCCCGATCACGTGATCGCGGCCTGTTAAACCAAGTAGAGGGATACCGGCACCCCCAAAAGGGGCCTGTATCTCGGGGGTCAGGGGGTCCCCAGACCTAAAACCAGTGCGGTTCTGCTCTGGAGACCCTCTGCACATCTACACTATAAATAAAACACATACAGTATATACAGTAAATAAACACTCGTTCTTTATCTTAACGGCTATGCGCTATGGTAAAGAAGCAGCATTTCTGTATTTTTAATAATATTGTACAGTGAGCAGGGGGTTCCCTGAGCCAGAAATCTAAACTCAGGGGACCCCCTGCTCCTGCTCAATATTATTAAAAATACAGAAATGCTGCTTCATTACCATAGCGTATAGCCGCTAAGGCAATGAAGGGGTTAACCCACCGTGCCCGCTTTATTGTGGGTGGCGGGGATGGGTGAGGGGGGTATTTGGCCCTTGGTGTGAGTTTAGGACTTGCGGGGGGGGTTGCGGGTGCACTTAACCCCTTCACGACCGTAGCAGTTAATACCGTTACGGTCATGAAGGGGTTAAACCCTCCCACTACCCACCCGCAAGCCCTAAACAAACCACTGTTGGGGCTAATACCCCCTTCACCCACCCCCGCTACCCACAATAAAAAAAAACTCACACACAGCAGCCGCCAAAAAATAAATAAATAAATCTAAATAAATAAATGACAATAAATACATTTTAAATACATTTTTATTTATAGTGTAGATGTGCAGGGGGTCTCGGGAGCTGAACCGCACTGGTTTCAGGTCGGTGGACCCCCTGCTCCCCGAGATACAGACCCCTTTAGGGGGTGCCGGTATCCCTCTGCGTTTAAAGGGCCCGATCACGTGATCGCGGCCTGTTAAACCAAGTAGAGGGATACCGGCACCCCCAAAAGGGGCCTGTATCTCGGGGGTCAGGGGGTCCCCAGACCTAAAACCAGTGCGGTTCTGCTCTGGAGACCCTCTGCACATCTACACTATAAATAAAACACATACAGTATATACAGTAAATAAACACTTGTTCTTTATCTTAACGGCTATGCGCTATGGTAAAGAAGCAGCATTTCTGTTTTTTTAATAATATTGTACAGTGAGCAGGGGGTTCCCTGAGCCAGAAATCTAAACTCAGGGGACCCCCTGCTCCTGCTCAATATTATTAAAAATACAGAAATGCTGCTTCATTACCATAGCGGATAGCCGCTAAGGCAATGAAGGGGTTAACCCACCGTGCCCGCTTTATTGTGGGTGGCGGGGATGGGTGAGGGGGGTATTTGGCCCTTGGTGTGAGTTTAGGACTTGCGGGGGGGGTTGCGGGTGCACTTAACCCCTTCACGACCGTAGCAGTTAATACCGTTACGGTCATGAAGGGGTTAAACCCTCCCGCTACCCACCCGCAAGCCCTAAACAAACCACTGTTGGGGCTAATACCCCCTTCACCCACCCCCGCTACCCACAATAAAAAAAAACTCACACACAGCAGCCGCCAAAAAATAAATAAATAAATCTAAATAAATAAATAAATAAATGACAATAAATACATTTTAAATACATTTTTATTTATAGTGTAGATGTGCAGGGGGTCTCGGGAGCTGAACCGCACTGGTTTCAGGTCGGTGGACCCCCTGCTCCCCGAGATACAGGCCCCTTTAGGGGGTGCCGGTATCCCTCTGCGTTTAAAGGGCCCGATCACGTGATCGCGGCCTGTTAAACCAAGTAGAGGGATACCGGCACCCCCAAAAGGGGCCTGTATCTCGGGGGGCAGGGGGTCCCCAGACCTAAAACCAGTGCGGTTCTGCTCTGGAGACCCTCTGCACATCTACACTATCAATAAAAATGTATTTTAAATGTATTTATTTATATTCATTTATTTATTTATTTATTTAGATGTATTTATTAATAGTGCTGCTGCTGCTGCTGTGTGTGAATTTTTTTTTAATGTGGGTAGTGGGGGTGGGTGGGGGGGCTAATACCCCCTTCACCCCATTCCCGCTACCCACAATAAAAAAATTCACGCACAGCAGCCCCACAATTAATAAATAAATCTAAATAAATACATGAAGAGAAATAAATATATACTGTACTGTAAGTACCAACCAGAAAACACAATTTAAAACCAAAGCTAACCCTTACAATACCAAGGATTACATCTACAGTGTATCTAATTGTAAAAAACATTATACATTATACACACATTGAAGCATTGCAATAAACAACAAACAAGCCCCCTCCCCTATTCTCTTTGAAACCTCCCTACCTTCACTGTAATCTATGTAAAAAACCCTCCCCTATTCACTTTGAAACCTCCCTACCTTCACTGTAATCTATGTAAAACCCCCTCCCCTATTCTCTTTGAAACCTCCCTACCTTCACTGTAATCTATGTAAAAACCCCTCCCCTATTCTCTTTGAAACCTCCCTACCTTCACTGTAATCTATGTAAAACCCCCTCCCCTAGTCTCTTTGAAACCTCCCTACCTTCACTGTAATCTATGTAAAAACCCCTCCCCTATTCTCTTTGAAACCTCCCTACCTTCACTGTAATCTATGTAAAACCCCCTCCCCTATTCTCTTTGAAACCTCCCTACCTTCACTGTAATCTATGTAAAACCCCCTCCCCTATTCTCTTTGAAACCTCCCTACCTTCACTGTAATCTATGTAAAACCCCCTCCCCTATTCTCTTTGAAACCTCCCTACCTTCACTGTAATCTATGTAAAAAACCCTCCCCTATTCTCTTTGAAACCTCCCTACCTTCACTGTAATCTATGTAAAACCCCCTCCCCTATTCTCTTTGAAACCTCCCTACCTTCACTGTAATCTATGTAAAAACCCCTCCCCTATTCTCTTTGAAACCTCCCTACCTTCACTGTAATCTATGTAAAAAACCCTCCCCTATTCTCTTTGAAACCTCCCTACCTTCACTGTAATCTATGTAAAACCCCCTCCCCTATTCTCTTTGAAACCTCCCTACCTTCACTGTAATCTATGTAAAAACCCCTCCCCTATTCTCTTTGAAACCTCCCTACCTTCACTGCAATCTATGTAAAAAAAAACCTCCTCCTGTTGTGTGTTAAATCTCCCTGGCCTGTGTTTCTGAGTGCCCGCTTTATTGTGTGTAGCGGGGGTGGGTGACGGGGTTTATAAATGTGAGTTTATAAATAAAATAAAGAATATTATTTCTAGGGGCCCTAGAACAGAAGTTCCCACGCCAATTTCGCGCTCATTGCTCTTTTTTTACAATGTTGCTGGTCTTGCGGATTTGCAGTCTGCAAGCAAAAAGCAGTTTGTAGTACTGAGTGTGAGATAAATTATTTATCAGTGTTGATCAAAGAGAGTTGATCAGAAGGATTCCCCTTATATACAGCACTCTATTGTCATTCATACAGTACAGTATAGTAAAGGGTAGACAACAAATGGTCTTGCAGTATATTACTACAAATCTGTCAGGTTGACCAGAATCACTGCGGATATCGGAAAATAATACAATTTTATTAATTTTACAGTACATACAGTAGATACTTAAAAACACATATACTGTACATTGTTACAAATCCCTTTTGTGGCGGTGTTTTTAAGTATCTATGTAGAATTAATAAAATTGTATTATTTTCCGATATCCGCAGTGATTCTGGTCAACCTGACAGATTTGTAGTAATATACTGCAAGACCATTTGTTGTCTACCCTTTACTATACTGTATGAATGACAATAGAGTGCTGTATACTATATAAGGGGAATCCTTCTGATCAACTCTCTTTGATCAACATTGATAAATATCATATTTATACCCCTTTAGCACCTGTCGTTCCATCCTATGCACCCATTTACAATGGTGATTGCGGTCGTATTCACGTACTTTATGTGAGATAAATTAACCAGTTCTTTTATTGCTGAAGTCGCCACAAAAAACTTTTATTTACAAATACCGTACATTACAATGGTGAAACATTTCAAGTTAACAGCAATTCAAAACCTCAACACACAATAATACATACTGTACAGTACTGTATGATTATTTATTTATAATACAGTATACAGCTCTGTACTGTATATGCAGTATACAGTATACTGTACTGTATTTGGGCCTTGTCTTTGGGGGTTTATTCATGCAATTATTAGGGTGACCTGCCTTTGGAAATACTGAGACAGTACAGTCCCAGCTATTTCAGCCACCCCACCCCCTCCCTTAGAGTTTTTAATCCCTCCCTGGCCAAGCATCAATCGTCTGGCTAATCCAATCCAAGCCATTGTTTTGTTAATCTGCCCCTGGGCTGGCTATGGTAACAAGATTCAGCAGGAGGCCAGCCAGCGTCTGACCCCACCATCCCCCTCCCTTAGAGGGAGGCCTGCCTGCTTTGGAAAAATCCCCTCTCGAATTGGAAATGTAAATCTGATGTGCATCCGTTTGCTTACAGTAACTGTTCTGTTCAGAACAGCCACTGCTTCTAAATTACTGAAAATATACAGGATAAATATACAGTAATGTGAAATAATCCGTTCTGTGGGTCTGAGAGGGTTGAAAGTCACCAGGTCCTCATACAGTACAGTACATTCTCGAATACCTTTAGAATAAAAATACAGTATATATAAATATACAGTATAAATATTGCACAGTATAATGTTAAATAACCCATCCTGTTCTTTTTCCCTTCATAACAGTATCCTCATTGTGTCTGCGGTACAGTAGTTCATTGAGAGAGGAGAGGTTTTGTGTACATCATTACTGCTGTTTATATACTGTACATTTGACTGCACAAGCAGATTTGACGGGACACAACGCCCCCCCTCCCCCTTGGGCACCCTTTTTCCTGGAACGACAAGAAAACAAAAACTTTGTTCAGTTACTGTACTGTACTGTATGTGCGTACTGTATTATGGTAGAACTACTGTACAGTAGGTGGCTGGTGCAGCTTTCTCTGGAAAGAAAAAAATGGAGCAGTTAGTAGGCAGTTACTGTAGTACTGTCAAACTAGTCTACTGTACTGTATACTGGAACTACTGTATACTCTGACTATTGGGAAAGAAAAAATCTGTGCCATAATTACCTGTATCATACTGTACTTACTGTACAATACTACAGCACTGTACTACTTTCCTGATGCTTGCCCATTGCGCGCGATGACAATGGGCAACACAGTGGCAATATGGTCTATATATTTATTGCAGCGTTCCACGGTGAGTTCATTGTTCCAAAAACTCATTATGGCTTTATACAACTCGTCCTTCTTGGAGGGTTTCGCCAATTTACGGATGTGGTCCTTCAGCTGATGCCAGACCATTTCGATCGGATTGAAGTCTGGCGATCTGTGATTGGAAAGAAAGGACAATTAGTTTAAGAGATACAGTACACAGTAAAAACAGTGGGGAACAAAAATGGGACACGGTCTACTGCACTTACTCCGCTGGCGTCTTCACCCAGTTGATGCCGCGCTCAAGGATATGCACCGTCGACGCGGTGTGCTTGGGATCGTTGTCCTGGTAGAAGCGATGCCCATTGGGAAAGTCACGTCTGATGTATCGCACTATCACGGGCACAATGTTGTCTTGGAAGAAATCTTTATTCATGATTCCTATAGCAAGAAAAGAAAAGTGCTCAATAGTACAGTACAGTGCATACGGTAAGGCAACACTAGTCAAGTACAGTGCATTAGGCGGCATTATATTTGAGAAATTGTACCTTCAAAGACGACAATGCATCCCGGTCCACGCCTAGAGATGGCACCCCACACATGCAGCTTCACAGGGTGTTTTGGCCGTGGCTTCAAAGTTATGCGGCCTTTTTTGTGGAACGCAAATCTTGCAAATCTCTCCAGCGACACAGTAGACTCATCAGTGAAGATGCAATCCTGGAAAGTCTCACCGCTGTCGATCCATGCTTGGGCCTGTAGCACTCTTTTGATTTTGTTTGCGTCCCGTATCATGGGGTACGCTCTGTAATGACAATGAATAAAAAATGTTAGCGTCACAGCGCAGTACAGTTTGCAAAACAACACTTTTACTTTACAGTACCTCCTGTACTGTCCAGTACTAACCTCACACGTCCATATTTCCATCCAATTCTGCGTCTCATCTTCTTTATGCTGCTCTCGGATACAGTCAGATTGTGCTTTTCCTGCAGAGTGTTTTTAACCCTTAATGCGCTCCTCTCATCATTCTCCTCACTTATTCTGTCCACCAGAAGAGTAGTCTCCCTACAATGCAAAGAAATTATATTGTTTTATTAATATGCAGCAATATAAAATGTATACTTTATACTGTACATGTAATGTTGTAATATACCGTAAATATAAATATACAAAAAATGTATACTGCTGTACTATAAATATAAATAGACAAAATATACAGTATACAGTACTGTTGTAATATAAATATACTATATAATATAAATATACTGTTATTATATCATAATAAATACACATCATATTCTGTATATTCCGTTGTAAGATGAATTGCAATATACCAAAAGTGTATACTGCTGCACAAAAAATATAAATTGACCACACATACACTACAGTATATACTGTTGTAATATAATAAATATACTATATAAATACGGTATACTGTTGTTATATCATAATAAATACACATCATATACTGTATATTCCGTTGTAAGATGAATTGCAATATACCAAAAGTGTATACTGCTGCACAAAAAATATAAATTGACCACACATACACTATATACTGTTGTAATATAATAAATACTGTATACTATATAAATACGGTATACTGTTGTTATATCATAATAAATACACATCACTGCACCGACACACTTTATTCGAGCAAATGCCTGGTTTGTACCTGGCAGAAACCTGGAATCCGCCGCTGCTCACCTCTTGCATGCTTCGTTGCGTTTGCCTTCCCAGCCACGGTTCATGCCTGGCTGACGGGGGCCTGATCTGTTAAATGATAATGAGAATGATTTACTAGGCTGCGATGTTTCGATTGTCCACCAGATGGCATAAACTCATGACTTAAGTAATGTGTGGCCTTTGCAAGTTGTTTCGTTTCCAAAAAAAGATACTTTATCCCAGTACAGTATGCTACAGTATTGTAACTTGTCCTTGAGACTGAAGGGAGAGTTGCAAAAAATGTATCAATTTAGGCTTTACTGCACCGACACACTTTATTCGAGCAAATACCCGGTATGTACCTGGCAGATACCTGGAATGCGCCACTCCTAACCTCTGACAAGCCCCGTTGCATTTGCCTTCCCAGCCTGGGTTCATGCCTGGCTGATGGGCGGCTGATCTGTTAAATGATAATGATTAGGATTTAATAGGCTGCAATGCTTCGCGTGTCTACCAGATGGCATAAATTCATGAATTGTAATGCAGTTTATATATATATACTGTGCAGTATTGCAGCCAGCGGGAATAAAATGCTTCAATCCCTGCTTGGAAAATAACTCAATGTACTCGGGCAGAAAACAGTCACAAACCTCAATACACCCGGGTATACCCGAATTCGTGGGACTAGCCAAGCTCGAATAAAGTGTGTCGCCAGTGTACATACAGTAATGTATTAAATAAAGACAAAGATCATTTTCACTTACACTATTCTACAGAGACATGAGTGTTCAAGTGGAGCCCGTGTTCCAAAAACCTGCCAGAAGTTATGCTTATTTGATATGGGCCGCTATTAATGCAACAGAGGATAAGATGGCAACAGTTGTTCAAATTTATCAGTATTTTATCGAAAATTATGACTTTTACAGATTTTCGCCAACTCCTCATTTGTGGAAGCATGCAATAAGGAAAAGGTTATGTAGTGACCCCTGTTTTCACCGTATTGAGCCCCAATTTGTTGGAGGGTATTGGTGTGTGTCACAGGGTTTTTCCCGTATCTATGATAATGGAGGCGGCAAAAGGCGAAGGGTCGTGTTAAAACGAAATAAGAAGCGACAGTCCCTGCCAAGCAATGCGCCAGAACCAGAACCAGAACCAGCAGCAGCACCAGCTTATCATCATGGTCCCGCCGTCGGTGACAACTCTGAGATGGATTTCGCAGCCAGTTTTGATGAAGCTTGCATGTACCTAAGCGATTTCCCGCTGACTACAGGTGGGCTAGTCCCTCTGCAAAATGATGAAAGCTGGACTGGAAGTGGGCCGGCGCCAGCGCAAGCTGAATGGGAAATTTAGTAATACTGTACAGTATGGTGACTACTGTATTTTTGCCGTATTATTTTGGTGGGGCTGGCTGGGAACTTCTTTAGGGGGCTGACCATTACTGTACATTAAAACTTTTCATTTTGTTTTTCCTCAGAAAAGAAAACGGCTAATGGGGGGATTTCGATGGATTATATTGTACTGTATGCTGATGTTTTCCGGCCATACAGTATACTGTGTAATAAACCCGAATAAATAAAACTATGCATTTATTCTACAGTACATGTTCAGTAAATTACTGCACATACTGGGGACGAGATGTGTTTGCAGCAGAGAGAGATTTAATAATATTGTACAGTGAGCAGGGGGTTCCCTGAGCCAGAAATTAATGCTCAGGGACCCCCCCCCCCCCTGCTCCTGATCAGTATTATTAAAAATACGGAAAATGCTGCGTCATTACCATAGCGGATAGCCGCTAAGGCAATGAAGGGGTTAACCCATCGTGCCCGCTTTATTGTGTGTAGTGGGGATGGGTGAGGGGGGTATTTGGCCCTTGGTGTGAGTTTAGGACTTGCGGGAGGGGGGGGGGGGTTGCGGGTGCACTTAACCCCTTCACGATCGTAGCAGTTAATACCGCTACGGTCATGAAGGGGTTAAGCCCTCCCGCTACCCCAACCCCCCCCCCCCCCGCAAGCCCTCCCCAACCATCGTTGGGGCGAATACCCCATTCACCCACCCTCCCGCAACCCACAACAATAAAATACTGTACACACAGCAGCCGCCAAAAAATAAATAAATAAATGACAATAAATACATTTGAAATACATTTTTATTGATAGTGTAGATGTGCAGGGGGTCTCCGGAGCTGAACCGCGTTGGTTTTAGGTCTGGGGACCCCGTGCCCCCCGAGATACAGGCCCCTTTAGGGGCTGCCGGTAGCCCTCTGCTTGGTTTAAAGGTCCGATCACGTGATCGCGGCCTGTAAACCAAGCAGAGCAGAGGGATACCGGCACCCCCTAAAGGGGCCTGTATCTCGGGGGGCACGGGGTCCCCAGACCTGAAACCTGTGCGCTTCTGCTCCGGAGACCCTCTGCACATGTACACTATCAATAAAAAGGTATTTCAAATGTATTTATTTTTCATTTATTTATTTATTTATTTATATTTATTTATTAATTGTGCTGCTGCTGCAAGTCGTAAACTCACACCAAGGGCCAAACACCCCCCTCACCCCCAATAAAAAAAATTCACGCACAGCAGCCCCACAATTAATAAATAAATCTAAATAAATAAATAAAATCTATGTAAAACCCCCTCCCCTATTCTTGCTTTTAAAACGCCCTGCCTTCTCTCTAATCTATGTAAAAAACCCTCCCCCTATCCCCCTATTGTGTGTGTGCGTTAAGCTTCCCTGCAAGCTATGTAAAAAAACCTCCCCCTATTGTGTGTGTGTTTAAATCTGTCTGGCCTGTGTTTCTGAGTGCTGAGTGCTCTGCGTTTAAAGGTCCCGATCACATGATCGCGGCCTGTAAACCAAGCAGAGCAGAGGGATACCGGCACCCCCTAAAGGGGCCTGTATCTCGGGGGGCACGGGGTCCCCAGACCTGAAACCTGTGCGCTTCTGCTCCGGAGACCCTCTGCACATGTACACTATCAATAAAAATGTATTTCAAATGTATTTATTTTTCATTTATTTATTTATTTATTTATATTTATTTATTAATTGTGCTGCTGCTGCAAGTCGTAAACTCACACCAAGGGCCAAACACCCCCCTCACCCCCAATAAAAAAAATTCACGCACAGCAGCCCCACAATTAATAAATAAATCTAAATAAATAAATAAAATCTATGTAAAACCCCCTCCCCTATTCTCGCTTTTAAAACGCCCTGCCTTCTCTCTAATCTATGTAAAAAACCCTCCCCCTATCCCCCTATTGTGTGTGTGCGTTAAGCTTCCCTGCAAGCTATGTAAAAAAACCTCCCCCTATTGTGTGTGTGTTTAAATCTGTCTGGCCTGTGTTTCTGAGTGCTGAGTGCTCTGCGTTTAAAGGTCCCGATCACATGATCGCGGCCTGTAAACCAAGCAGAGCAGAGGGATACCGGCACCCCCTAAAGGGGCCTGTATCTCGGGGGGCACGGGGTCCCCAGACCTGAAACCTGTGCGCTTCTGCTCCGGAGACCCTCTGCACATGTACACTATCAATAAAAATGTATTTCAAATGTATTTATTTTTCATTTATTTATTTATATTTATTTATTAATTGTGCTGCTGCTGCAAGTCGTAAACTCACACCAAGGGCCAAACACCCCCCTCACCCCCAATAAAAAAAATTCACGCACAGCAGCCCCACAATTAATAAATAAATATAAATAAATAAATAAAGACATGAAGAGAAATAAATATATACTGTACAGTATATACTTTGTATATATATATACACTGTATATATATATATATATATATATATATATATATATATATATATATATACAGTATACATATATACACTGTGTATATATATATATATATATATCATACAGCTATATATATATATATATATATATATATATATATATATATATATATATATATACATACTGTATGTGAGTGAAAAGAGAAAAAAGTAACCCGTATGGGAGCACTCAGGTATGCAATTGATATATTTGTTTATTTATTTGACACAGTGCAAAAAGGGATGAATAAACAGTACAGTACATGATTTAAAAACACTTAAAAAAGAGGCATGGACCCTTAAACACTAATGAACAGCACTAGGGAACGACACACACTGTCAACCCTAAACATGAAAAGGATAGTGACTCAAAAAACACTAGGGAGAATCAAAGTGAATCACAATAGGTTACTGGGTTTAAAGGCACCTACAGTATACAACGCTAAGGATAATGCACACTACACACCAAAAGGTAGACTTGTCAAAGTATAAATGACAGTCTCAAAGCATCACACATCTGCATTAGCATACAGTAATATAACCAATGCCTAAAGCACAAATCATGTGTAGGAAAGGTGGTAAGGTGGAATGAAATCCCTAGATGTGTAGAGCAATGAAGTTAATGAATAGCATACAGTATACAGTAAAACATAACATTACAATCCACACAGTACATTGCATTTACAGTACATTGTATACTGTAAATGATGCATAGCATTAAATCTATGCACCATATACAGTACTGTACATTCTGCAAATGAATGTTAACAATATAATTGCAAGCTACTCTACCAGTAAATACTGTACAAACACTTCCAAACAAGTCAACTTAACTACAGTATTTTAACCAAGCAAGTAAACCAAAATCAATATACTGTATACTGTAAGTAACAACCAGAAAAGACAATTTAAAACCAAACTAACCCTTACAATACCAAGGATTACATCTATCTAATTGTAAAAAACCTTATACATTATACACAGCATTGTTTAAAAACCCTTTCCCCCCTAATGTTTGTGTTAAGCAGATTACACTGAAGGGAGAGAGATATAAAGGCCTAAAGCCCCTTCCCCCCTAATGTTTCTGTTAAGCAGATTACACTGAAGGGAGAGAGATATAAAGGCCTAAAGCCCCTTCCCCCCTAATGTTTCTGTTAAGCAGATTACACTGAAGGGAGAGAGATATAAAGGCCTAAAGCCTTACCTGCATTGGTAAACCCTCCCTGCATTGGTAAACCCTCCCTGCATTGATGTCGTGTAGTGTACAGTATGTAAATGTGGGGAGGAGGGGGGCCCAATGTGCATAATGTACTGTGAGGTCTAACCACCCTCACCCCCTACCCACATACTGTACCGTTACCCCCCCCCCCCATCCTGGCCATGGCCCCTCACGCACAGCAGCTCCACAATTAATAAATAAATATAAATAAATACATGAAGAGAAATAAATATATACTTTATATATAAATGTGAGTTTATAAATAAAATAAAGAATATTATTTCTAGGGGCCCTAGAACAGAAGTTCCCACGCCAATTTCGCGCTCATTGCTCTTTTTTTGCTCTTTTTTTACAATGTTGCTGGTCTTGCGGCTTTGCAGTATGCAAGCAAAAAGCGCAGTGTATGAAGTCTGGGTGAGCGCTTTCCACATTTGATGCCTACGGCACCTTCCCATTTCTACACACTTCAATACCTGCACAGTTGGTAGCGCTTTCCATCCCAGCTACCATTCTGGATATTCACCTCTCACAGGCCATTCTTGCCCGAGTCTGTCCTATCAGACAGGGGCATTAACCTGTATCCACACCACCTGGACAATTTCTCTCTGTCAGAGACTTGTGCTATTTATTTTATATATTTTTGTGTAATTATTCATGCAAATTTATGCTCATTTCATATGTGGTTTTCAACATAAAGTGGCTGCTGGGCCTGATCCTAACTCATACAGTATACAGTAGCGCTTCCCTGTTTGTTTGTTTATTGCAAGCAAAAAGCAGTTTGTAGTACTGAGTGTGAGATAAATTACTGTATTTATCAGTGTTGATCAAAGAGAGTTGATCAGAAGGATTCCCCTTATATACAGTACGTAGAATTAATAAAATTGTATTATTTTCCGATATCCGCAGTGATTCTGGTCAACCTGACAGATTTTTAGTAATACAGTATACTGTACTGCAAGACCATGTGTTGTCTACCTTTTACTACAGTATACTGTACTGTATGAATGACAATAGAGTGCTGTATACTTTATAAGGGGAATCCTTCTGATCAACTCTCTTTGATCAATACTGATAAATACAGTATCATATTTATACCCCTTTAGCACCTGTCGTTCCATCCTATGCACCCATTTACTGTACAATGGTGATTGCGGTCGTATTCACGTACTTTATGTGAGATAAATTAACCAGTTCTTTTATTGCTGAAGTCGCCACAAAATACTTTTATTTACAAATACAGTACAATACAATGGTGAAACTTTTCAAGTTAACAGCAATTCAAAACATCAACACACAATAATACATACTTTACAGTACTGTACAGTATACTGTACTAGTATATTTGGGCCTTGTCTTTGGGGGTTTATTCATGCAATTATTAGGGTGACCTGGCGTTGGAAATACTGACACAGTACAATCCTACAGCTACACCACCCACCCCCTCCCTTAGAGTTTTTAATCCCTCCCTGGCCAAGCATCAATCGTCTGGCTAATCCAATCCAAGCCATTGTTTTGTTAATCTGGCCCTGGGCTGTTCAGAACAGCCACTGCTTCTAAATTACTGAAAATATACAGGATAAATATACAGTGATGTGAAATAATCCTTTCTGTGTGTCTGAGAGTGTTGAAAGTCACCAGGTCCTCATCTAGTAGAGTACATTCTCGAATACCTTTAGAATAAAAATACAGTATATATAAATATACAGTATAAATATTGCACAGTATACTGTAATGTTAAATAACCCATCCTGTTCTTTTTCCCTTCATACTGTAACAGTATCCTCATTGTGTCTGCGGTACAGTAGTTCATTGAGAGAGGAGAGGTTTTGTGTACATCATTACTGCTGTTTATATACTGTACATTTGACTGCACAAGCAGATTTGACGAACACAAGGCCCCCCCTCCCCTCTGGTGCACCCTTTTTCCTGGAACGACAAGAAAACAAAAACTTTGTTCAGTTACTGTACTGTACTGTATGTGCGTACTGTATTATGGTAGACCTACTGTACAGTAGGTGGCTGGTGCAGCTTTCTCTGGAAAGAAAAAATGGAGCAGTTAGTAGGCAGTTACTGTAGTATGTCAAACTAGTCTACTGTACTGTATACTGGAACTACTGTAAACTCTGACTATTGGGAAAGCTAAAATCTGTGCCATACTTACCTGTATCATAGTGTACCTACTGTACAATACTACAGCACTGTACTACTTTCCTGATGCTTGTCCATTGCGCGCGATGACAATGGGCAACACAGTGGCAATATGGTTTATATATTTATTGCATCGTTCAACGGTGAGTACATCGTTCCAAAAACTCATTATGGCTGTATACAACTCGTCCTTCTTGGAGGGTTTCGCCACTTTACGGATGTGGTCCTTCAGCTGATGCCAGACCATTTCGATCGGATTGAAGTCTGGTGATCTGTGATTGGAAAGAAAGGACAATTAGTTTAAGAGATACAGTACACAGTAAAAACAGTGGGGAACATATAAATGGGACACGGTCTACTACACTTACTCCGCTGGCGTCTTCACCCAGTTGATGCCGCGCTCAAGGATATGCGCCGTCGACGCGGTGTGCTTGGGATCATTGTCCTGGTAAAAGCGATGACCATTGGGAAAGTCTTGTGTGATGTATCGCACTATCACGGGCACAATGTTGTCTTGGAAGAAATCTTTATTCATGATTCCTATAGCAAGAAAAGAAAAGTGCTCAATAGTACAGTACAGTGCATACGGTAAGGCAACACTAGTCAAGTACAGTGCATTAGGCGGCATTATATTTGAGAAATTGTACCTTCAAAGACGACAATGCATCCCGGTCCACGCCTAGAGATGGCACCCCACACATGCAGCTTCACAGGGTGTTTTGGCCGTGGCTTCAAAGTTATGCGGCCTTTTTTGTGGAACGCAAATCTTGCAAATCTCTCCAGCGACACAGTAGACTCATCAGTGAAGATGCAATCCTGGAAAGTCTCACCGCTGTCGATCCATGCCTGGGCCTGGAGCACTCTTTTGATTTTGTTTGCGTCCCGTATCATGGGGTACGCTCTGTAATGACAATGAATAAAAAATGTTAGCGTCACAGCGCAGTACAGTTTGCAAAACAACATTTTTACTTTACAGTACAGTACCTCCTGTACTGTCCACTACTAACCTCACACGTCCATATTTCCATCCAATTCTGCGTCTCATCTTCTTTATGCTGCTCTCGGATACAGTCAGATTGTGGTTTTCCTGAAGAGTGTTTTTAACCCTTAATGCGCTCCTCTCATCATTCTCCTCACTTATTCTGTCCACCAGAAGAGTAGTCTCCCTACAATGCAAAGAAATTATATTGTGTTATTAATATGCAGCAATATAAAATGTATATTGTATACTGTACATGTAATGTTGTAATATACAGTAAATATAAATATACAAAAAATGTATACTGCTGTACTATAAATATAAATAGACAAAATATACAGTATACAGTACTGTTGTAATATAATAAATATACTATATAAATACGGTATACTGTTGTTATATCATAATAAATACACATCATATACTGTATATTTCGTTGTAAGATGAATTGCAATATACCAAAAGTGTATACTGCTGCACAAAAAATATAAATTGACCACACATACAGTACACTACAGTATATACTGTTGTAATATAATAAATATACTATATAAATACGGTATACTGTTGTTATATCATAATAAATACACATCATATACTGTATATTCCGTTGTAAGATGAATTGCAATATACCAAAAGTGTATACTGCTGCACAAAAAATATAAATTGACCACACATACTGTACAGTACACTACAGTATATACTGTTGTAATATAATAAATATACTATATAAATACGGTATACTGTTGTTATATCATAATAAATACACATCATATACTGTATATTCCGTTGTAAGATGAATTGCAATATACCAAAAGTGTATACTGCTGCACAAAAAATATAAATTGACCACACATAGAGTACACTACAGTATATACTGTTGTAATATAATAAATATACTATATAAATACGGTATACTGTAGATGTACACTACAGTTTTCTATATTTTTTTTGGTTAAGTTTTATAAATACAGTATACAGTACTTACGCATTTGTTACCCTTGGTGCCTTTTTGCGGTCTCTGTTTTTTCCTTGTGCATGATAGCACACAGTGCTTGATGGCACAACGAGGCCAGAAGCAGTTAACCAGCGCTGGATATCTGCAATTCGTTGTCCGCTCGTGTACATCTCCTTCATTCTCATGCTGAGATCCTTTGAAATCTTCTTAACAGGCATTGCTGCGAGTAGAAAGAAATACAAACACAAGAATGTGTATTCGATGTTTAGTCGATGTGTATTCAATGTGCAGTGAATCCACAAAATGGATGGTGTATTTATATGTTAATGACTCACATAACAGACCACCCACTTTCAACACCTGTACCTGGCCACCATGCATAAAAGGTTGTACACGTTGCATAGCCCACCACTTGCTGATCTTTATCTGAGCCATTGTCCAGATACTGCATTGTGTCTCCCGCTTACATGGAGCAGCCCCGGTACTATGGACGAAAGAATCATCTCACCTCTGCTGTGCCTGCCACACTGAAAAAGAGAAAGGCAGTTACCGTTCCCAAGCCAAAGGCAAAGCGACAGGCTAAGGCCAACAAAGAAAACCTTCTGCTGACCCCAAAGGCTAAGGCTTTTAAAACACGTCAGCCTTATTATGTGAAGAAGAAATACGGTACTGTGCTCGGTACGCAAGACGCATGGCAGCCAACTCACCGAATCCGCAGACCACTTGCTCCCATATGCTTCGACGACTCTGCTGTAGCTGTCCCGGAAATCTTCAGCCCGGCTTCTCCACCCCCATCTTCTCCGGTTCCATCTGAAGATGCTGCTGCCTCTGAAATCAACGGGTCACTGTCTCCTTTGCTCTTGGACGACTCTGCTTCTCTCCCGGAAATCCAGCGGTCACCTTCTCCATCCCTCTTCCACCACGCTGCAGCTTCTCCTGTACCGGGCATCCCCAGGTCACCTCTTCCACTCTCCATCGATGCCGCTTCTCT
Organism: Ascaphus truei; assembly: GCF_040206685.1. NCBI lineage: Eukaryota > Metazoa > Chordata > Amphibia > Anura > Ascaphidae > Ascaphus > Ascaphus truei. The sequence continues at coordinate 311,848,449 of NC_134484.1, read as the reverse complement.
CCAGGGAACCCCCATCTCATCCTCCGTTGCACCCATCCCCCCAGATCTCCAGATGCCATGCACAAGCAGCTCGTTGGACCGGATCCTGAATGGGCTAAGTGTGGATCTCCCCGGGAATTCTAGTGTGCTGGCAAAGCTAGATCTGCTTCTGGAGTCGGTGCTACATATGGAGCAACGGCTGGATCAACGGATGCTACATATGGAGCAACGTATGGATCAACGGATGGACAAGATAGAGGCAGACATAGCGGGCATACATTATTTGCTCGGTGTTAATGCCCCTGTTTCCCCGACGCTGGAGCAGGGGGGTGACATGGATGTGATGCATGGTACCTTCGACCCCCTTCCATCACCAAGCACACCCTCTCCACCAGAAGATACAGTGTACTATGCTATTGAGGAGGACATGACAAACCCATCTAGACCACGCCAGGAGACAACCCGGCGACCACTACCGGAGGAAAGCTTCCTCCCAGACACCCTACCATTGCCCATCGCCTCAAGTACACCCGCTCCCAAAAGACTTCCTACACCCGCTCGCATACAAACAGTGCCCGACATCTCCCTGTGCGATCTGACACCGGCGCTGAGGGAGAAGTATAGGGTGAGGAGTGCTGGTATACCACACAAGTATGCCTTGATCATATTTAAACACCATGTTCACTACACATTGTACTGCGAGTGGGTGTTCAAAGTGAACTATGATGGGAATCGCCAAAAAAATGCCCTTCCTGCCAATTTAAGGAAAAAGATTGTGGAAGAAATGCAGCGCTATTACCCTGTTACAGATCCTGTAATGAGAGGCGTTAGAGACTGCATTAATGGCGTTTTGCGCCATGCAAGGCATCGGCCATGGCTGGACAATGGGGAGGACTTTCAGTGAGACCATACTGTAATGTTGTGCTGTACTGTACAGTACATGTTTTACCCTATAGTACCTGCTGTACTTAAACAAAGGATACTGTATGTTGTTGTGTGTTGCACGGTTTTTGTACTGTATTTGTAAATAAAAGTTTTTAGTGGCGACTTCAGCAATAAAAGAACTGGTTACTTTATCTCACACACAGTACTACAAACTGCTTTTTGCTGCCAGACTGCAAACCCGCAAGACCAGCAACATTGTAACAAAAGAGCAATGAGCGCGCAATTGGCGTGGGAACTTCTGTTCTAAGGCCCCTATAAATAATATTCTTTATTTTATTTATAAACTCACATTTATAAACCCCGTCACCCACCCCCGCTAAACACAATAAAAAATAATCACACACAGCATCCCCGCAATAAATAAATAAATACAAATAAATACATTTGAAATACATTTTTATTGATAGTGTAGATGTGCAGGGGGTCTCTGGAGCTGAACCGCACAGGTTTTAGGTCTGGGGACCCCGTGCCCCCCGAGATACAGGCCCCTTTAGGGGGTGCCGGTATCCAGCTCTGCGTTAAAAGCCCCGATCACGTGACCGCGGCCTGTAAACCAAGCAGAGCAGAGGGATACCGGCACCCCCTAAAGGGGCCTGTATCTCGGGGGGCACGGGGTCCCCAGACCTGAAACCTGTGCGCTTCAGCTCCGGAGAACATCTACACTGTGAATAAAACACACACATCATTAAAGAATCATTCTTTAGCTTAGCGGCTATGCGCTATGGTAAAGAAGCAGCATTTCTGTCTTTTTAATAATATTGTAGAGTGAGCAGGGGGTTCCCTGAGACAGAAATCTAATCTCAGGGGACCCCCTGCTCCTGCACAATATTATTAAAAGTTCAGAAACGAGGCTTCATTAGCATAGTGTATAGCCGCTAAGGTAATGAAGGGGTTAAGGCATAATAACCAATAAATACATTCAATACACTACCCACTACCCATGGCAACCTCCGCTGCTGTACAGTAAAACAGAGAAAAAAAATAACACTTTCAAAGTAATGTCCCCTAACCCCTTAATCACCATAGCGGTTATTAACCGCTACAGTCATGAAGGGGTTAACCCGCCCTCACCCACCACTCGGGACGCCTACTGTACATACCCTCCCACTCTAACCCCCCACCCCGTGAGGCCTAACCACCCTCAACCCTCACCCACTAACTACCCACAAGGGAGGCCTACCCACATACCGTTGGGGAAACACCCCACCCCCACCCCAGTACCCACAATAAAAACAGTACAATCACCCACAATAAACAGCATTCTATTTATTAAATACATTACCCACCCCCTGTGCCCCCCCCCCATAAATACAAGATTTATTCTTTTACATTCAGGGTCCATAACGTAGCCCCACGCTAGTCCCCGGTGGGCTGGCAGGGCACCTGGACAGACCTACAGTTTACCAGCAGCATTCCACAGGTTCTGGAGGCCTGCTGGTGGATCCTGCCAGCACCATGGCGCCCAGGTGGTCTCCTTGGGTCACCGTGAGCCTCAATTGGGTCCACACGGTAGGCCCAAGGATGTCTGGGAGCCCCGGGTCAAACCCACAGGTGTCTGCGGGGCCTCGGGTGGTTCCCATGGGGGTCTGGGGAACTCACGGGTGCTCACTACGGGTCCGCGGTGCCCCCACAGAAGTGGGACCACACATCATCATCCCCGCACCTACGGCTCGGAGGTGCCCCCACAGAAGTGGGACCACACATCGTCATGCCCGCAGACTACGGGTCCGCGGTGCCCCCACAGAAGTGGGACCACACATCATCATCCCCGCATGTGTCACCCGTGGAACCACCAGCCTGCTACCCTTTAGGATACCCGAGGATTCCCCGCGGGTGGTCTCCAGAGGTCCCACGCAAAACCACGGAAGTAACCCTGAATGTAAAAAAAATAAACCTGGCCAATACATTCAATACATACACCCTCCCCCCCAACACCTACAGTACAATAATGTGCAAAATAACTATTATCCAGATATGGATAATAGATTAATTGCCCATTATTAAAAACATTAACTAGCATATACAAATAAATAAAGTACTACTGACCTCATCAATACGAAGTGTCCGTTGCCAGCAAAATCCTTGTCTTGTCCACAACATACATAGCAAATACAAAGCCAATACATTGCAATTACATTCAGATATCAATTAACCCCTTAAACACCTTATCGGATAATAACCGCAAAGGTAATTAAGGGGTTAAGCCACACAGGCACGATACCCACCCTTCACCCATGAATTTGTACTGCGGCTTCATCATGCAACTGTATATATATACTGTATATATATACATACAGAGAGACAGAGAGAAAGAGAGAGAGAGAGATATATACAGTATATATATATACACACGTTATATACACACCCATGATAAACCAAATATACAGTACAAATAAATGTAGAAGGGTTATCAAAACCATACTGTTCTACAACCAAACACTTCTCCATACAGACACTACATTAAAAATCAATTTCCTTTAAAAATCCTAACTGATCTCACAATCTACTGTACTGTATATGATCACAAACCAATGAAAAAAGTCACATTCCAAAATGCATAAAATCTATGCACCATACTGTATACATTCTGCAAATTAATCAACGTAAACAAAAATCAATTAGCAATCATTATTTACATCCCTAAACATTTCACACTCAATCATGAACAATGAAACCATTAACAGATTCACGCCTAGAGCAGAACAATTAAGCCTTTGAAAAAAATATAAGTACCGACAAAAATACAACCTTTACAGTACAACCAAGGCTATCTATCCCTGACCTTCCTCAAACACACAATACAATACCAAGGAATAATACATCTATCTAATTTTAAAATACTTTAAACTCACAAAATAATTAAAAACACATCTAATCCAGCTTTTAAAACATCATCATTTCTTACCCTGAATGTATACTGTACAGTATATCTCTCTAGACATACAGTATATATTGTACATACATACATACAGTGGCAAGAAATGATATACCACAAACAAAAAAAAAATACACATGTTAAAAAACCTTTTGAAATAATGAACAAGTTAAATAAAATACATTTCTTTACTGTAGTTCACTTACCATTACTTGCCCCCACCGACTCCCGTTGCCCAGCTTACTCACGAACCAATCCACGATCAGGAACCCATAAAATAATAAACCATTGAAAATAATAAACATTAAACTAAAAATCCAAACCAATCCACGGGTCTTCTACTTGTAATACACCTTCATCTGTATTCTTCTTTCTTCTATCTCCTTCCGGGCGGGGCAGGGCGTGGTCTTCTTTCCATCATCGGCCACGCCCTTGTCTTTTTTCTTCTCCGGAGGTCCTTCCTCCGCGGCGTCTGGCTGCAAAATGAGACGACATAGGCTTTTAAAGACCTATGACGTCACATTTTGCGTCATGGTTCCCACGGTCCTGATTGGACCGTGAAAACCATGTGTTTTGGCCGATAATAAAAAAATGATGACGTCACTTAAAGGGAATGAAAGCACAGCCAATCAGAATGGCTTTGCTTCAATTGCCTTTAAGATGACGTCATGAAAAGGCACATGGCCGTGCACACATGGTACTAGAGCCAATCAGAGCGTGGGAACTTTATCCCTACTCTGATTGGCTCTGGTATACCATGTGTCAGGGGCTTGGGGGAGAAAGGATGTGACGTCAATGAAAACCTGTCACGTGGTACGGTAGCCAATCAGAGCGTGGGAACTTTATCCTTATTGACGTCACATCCTTTCTCCCCCAAGCCCCTGACACATGGTATACCAGAGCCAATCAGAGTAGGGATAAAGTTCCCACGCTCTGATTGGCTCTAGTACCATGTGTGCACGGCCATGTGCCTTTTCATGACGTCATCTTAAAGGCAATTGAAGCAAAGCCATTCTGATTGGCTGTGCTTTCATTCCCTTTAAGTGACGTCATCATTTTTTTATTATCGGCCAAAACACATGGTTTTCACGGTCCAATCAGGACCGTGGGAACCATGACGCAAAATGTGACGTCATAGGTCTTTAAAAGCCTATGTCGTCTCATTTTGCAGCCAGACGCCGCGGAGGAAGGACCTCCGGAGAAGAAAAAAGACAAGGGCGTGGCCGATGATGGAAAGAAGACCACGCCCTGCCCCGCCCGGAAGGAGATAGAAGAAAGAAGAATACAGATGAAGGTGTATTACAAGTAGAAGACCCGTGGATTGGTTTGGATTTTTAGTTTAATGTTTATTATTTTCAATGGTTTATTATTTTATGGGTTCCTGATCGTGGATTGGTTCGTGAGTAAGCTGGGCAACGGGAGTCGGTGGGGGCAAGTAATGGTAAGTGAACTACAGTAAAGAAATGTATTTTATTTAACTTGTTCATTATTTCAAAAGGTTTTTTAACATGTGTATTTTTTTTTTGTTTGTGGTATATCATTTCTTGCCACTGTATGTATGTATGTACAATATATACTGTATGTCTAGAGAGATATACTGTACAGTATACATTCAGGGTAAGAAATGATGATGTTTTAAAAGCTGGATTAGATGTGTTTTTAATTATTTTGTGAGTTTAAAGTATTTTAAAATTAGATAGATGTATTATTCCTTGGTATTGTATTGTGTGTTTGAGGAAGGTCAGGGATAGATAGCCTTGGTTGTACTGTAAAGGTTGTATTTTTGTCGGTACTTATATTTTTTTCAAAGGCTTAATTGTTCTGCTCTAGGCGTGAATCTGTTAATGGTTTCATTGTTCATGATTGAGTGTGAAATGTTTAGGGATGTAAATAATGATTGCTAATTGATTTTTGTTTACGTTGATTAATTTGCAGAATGTATACAGTATGGTGCATAGATTTTATGCATTTTGGAATGTGACTTTTTTCATTGGTTTGTGATCATATACAGTACAGTAGATTGTGAGATCAGTTAGGATTTTTAAAGGAAATTGATTTTTAATGTAGTGTCTGTATGGAGAAGTGTTTGGTTGTAGAACAGTATGGTTTTGATAACCCTTCTACATTTATTTGTACTGTATATTTGGTTTATCATGGGTGTGTATATAACGTGTGTATATATATATACTGTATATATCTCTCTCTCTCTCTTTCTCTCTGTCTCTCTGTATGTATATATATACAGTATATATATACAGTTGCATGATGAAGCCGCAGTACAAATTCATGGGTGAAGGGTGGGTATCGTGCCTGTGTGGCTTAACCCCTTAATTACCTTTGCGGTTATTATCCGATAAGGTGTTTAAGGGGTTAATTGATATCTGAATGTAATTGCAATGTATTGGCTTTGTATTTGCTATGTATGTTGTGGACAAGACAAGGATTTTGCTGGCAACGGACACTTCGTATTGATGAGGTCAGTAGTACTTTATTTATTTGTATATGCTAGTTAATGTTTTTAATAATGGGCAATTAATCTATTATCCATATCTGGATAATAGTTATTTTGCACATTATTGTACTGTAGGTGTTGGGGGGGAGGGTGTATGTATTGAATGTATTGGCCAGGTTTATTTTTTTTACATTCAGGGTTACTTCCGTGGTTTTGCGTGGGACCTCTGGAGACCACCCGCGGGGAATCCTCGGGTATCCTAAAGGGTAGCAGGCTGGTGGTTCCACGGGTGACACATGCGGGGATGATGATGTGTGGTCCCACTTCTGTGGGGGCACCGCGGACCCGTAGTCTGCGGGCATGACGATGTGTGGTCCCACTTCTGTGGGGGCACCTCCGAGCCGTAGGTGCGGGGATGATGATGTGTGGTCCCACTTCTGTGGGGGCACCGCGGACCCGTAGTGAGCACCCGTGAGTTCCCCAGACCCCCATGGGAACCACCCGAGGCCCCGCAGACACCTGTGGGTTTGACCCGGGGCTCCCAGACATCCTTGGGCCTACCGTGTGGACCCAATTGAGGCTCACGGTGACCCAAGGAGACCACCTGGGCGCCATGGTGCTGGCAGGATCCACCAGCAGGCCTCCAGAACCTGTGGAATGCTGCTGGTAAACTGTAGGTCTGTCCAGGTGCCCTGCCAGCCCACCGGTGACTAGCGTGGGGCTACGTTATGGACCCTGAATGTAAAAGAATAAATCTTGTATTTATGGGGGGGGGGGGCACAGGGGGTGGGTAATGTATTTAATAAATAGAATGCTGTTTATTGTGGGTGATTGTACTGTTTTTATTGTGGGTACTGGGGTGGGGGTGGGGTGTTTCCCCAACGGTATGTGGGTAGGCCTCCCTTGTGGGTACTGACTGGGTGGTTAGGCCTCACGGGTGGGGGGGGGGTTAGTGTGGGAGGGTATGTAGGCATCCCGAGTGGTGGGTGGGTGAGGGTGGGTTAACCCCTTCATGACTGTAGCGGTTAATAACCGCTATGGTGATTAAGGGGTTAGGGGACATTACTTTGTACTGTATGTTTTAATTTTTGTGTCTGTTTTGCAGAAGCGGAGGGGCCATGGCCAGGATGGGGGGGGGGGTTAACGGTATGTGGGTAGGGGGTGAGGGTGGTTAGCAATGCAGGGAGGGAGATTTACTGGTAACAGAAACATCTCTCTCCCTTCAATGTACTGTAATCTGTTTAAAGCCCCCTCCCCCCTAATGTGTGTTTCTGTAAAATCTCTCTCCCTTCAATGTACTGTAATCTGTTTAACAGAAACATTAGGGGGGAAGGGGCTTTAGGCCTTTATATCTCTCTCCCTTCAGTGTAATCTGCTTAACAGAAACATTAGGGGGGAAGGGGCTTTAGGCCTTTATATCTCTCTCCCTTCAGTGTAATCTGCTTAACACAAACATTAGGGGGGAAGGGGTTTTTAAACAATGCTGTGTATAATGTATAAGGTTTTTTACAATTAGATAGATGTAATCCTTGGTATTGTAAGGGTTAGTTTGGTTTTAAATTGTCTTTTCTGGTTGTTACTTACAGTATACAGTATATTGATTTTGGTTTACTTGCTTGGTTAAAATACTGTAGTTAAGTTGACTTGTTTGGAAGTGTTTGTACAGTATTTACTGGTAGAGTAGCTTGCAATTATATTGTTAACATTCATTTGCAGAATGTACAGTACTGTATATGGTGCATAGATTTAATGCTATGCATCATTTACAGTATACAATGTACTGTAAATGCAATGTACTGTGTGGATTGTAATGTTATGTTTTACTGTATACTGTATGCTATTCATTAACTTCATTGCTCTACACATCTAGGGATTTCATTCCACCTTACCACCTTTCCTACACATGATTTGTGCTTTAGGCATTGGTTATATTACTGTATGCTAATGCAGATGTGTGATGCTTTGAGACTGTCATTTATACTTTGACAAGTCTACCTTTTGGTGTGTAGTGTGCATTATCCTTAGCGTTGTATACTGTAGGTGCCTTTAAACCCAGTAACCTATTGTGATTCACTTTGATTCTCCCTAGTGTTTTTTGAGTCACTATCCTTTTCATGTTTAGGGTTGACAGTGTGTGTCGTTCCCTAGTGCTGTTCATTAGTGTTTAAGGGTCCATGCCTCTTTTTTAAGTGTTTTTAAATCATGTACTGTACTGTTTATTCATCCCTTTTTGCACTGTGTCAAATAAATAAACAAATATATCAATTGCATACCTGAGTGCTCCCATACGGGTTACTTTTTTCTCTTTTCACTCACATACAGTATGTATATATATATATATATATATATATATATATATATATATATATATATATATATAGCTGTATGATATATATATATATATATACACAGTGTATATATGTATACTGTATATATATATATATATATATATATATATATATATATATATATATATATATATATATATATATATATATATATACAGTGTATATATATATACAAAGTATATACTGTACAGTATATATTTATTTCTCTTCATGTCTTTATTTATTTATTTAGATTTATTTATTAATTGTGGGGCTGCTGTGCGTGAATTTTTTTTATTGGGGGTGAGGGGGGTGTTTGGCCCTTGGTGTGAGTTTACGACTTGCAGCAGCAGCACAATTAATAAATAAATATAAATAAATAAATAAATAAATGAAAAATAAATACATTTGAAATACATTTTTATTGATAGTGTACATGTGCAGAGGGTCTCCGGAGCAGAAGCGCACAGGTTTCAGGTCTGGGGACCCCGTGCCCCCCGAGACACAGGCCCCTTTAGGGGGTGCCGGTATCCCTCTGCTCTGCTTGGTTTACAGGCCGCGATCACGTGATCGGACCTTTAAACCAAGCAGAGGGCTACCGGCAGCCCCTAAAGGGGCCTGTATCTCGGGGGGCACGGGGTCCCCAGACCTAAAACCAACGCGGTTCAGCTCCGGAGACCCCCTGCACATCTACACTATCAATTAAAATGTATTTCAAATGTATTTATTGTCATTTATTTATTTATTTTTTGGCGGCTGCTGTGTGTACAGTATTTTATTGTTGTGGGTTGCGGGAGGGTGGGTGAATGGGGTATTCGCCCCAACGATGGTTGGGGAGGGCTTGCGGGGGGGGGGGGGTGGGGTAGCGGGAGGGCTTAACCCCTTCATGACCGTAGCGGTATTAACTGCTACGATCGTGAAGGGGTTAAGTGCACCCGCAACCCCCCCCCCCCTCCCGCAAGTCCTAAACTCACACCAAGGGCCAAATACCCCCCTCACCCATCCCCACTACACACAATAAAGCGGGCACGGTGGGTTAACCCCTTCATTGCCTTAGCGGCTATCCGCTATGGTAATGACGCAGCATTTCTGTATTTTTAATAATATTGAGCAGGAGCAGGGGGGGTCCCTGAGCATTAATTTCTGGCTCAGGGAACCCCCTGCTCACTTTACAATATTATTAAAATAATGCTTCTTTACCATAGCGCATAGACGCTAAGGTAAAGAACGAGTGTTTATTTATACTGTATATTGTATGTGTTTTATTGATACTGTACATGTGCAGAGGGTCTCCAGAGCAGAAGCGCACAGGTTTCAGGTCTGGGGACCCCGTGCCCCCCGAGATACAGGCCCCTTTAGGGGGTGCCGGTATCCCTCTGCTCTGCTTGGTTTACAGGCCGCGGTCACGTGATCGGGGCTTTTAACGCAGAGCTGGATACCGGCACCCCCTAAAGGGGCCTGTATCTCGGGGGGCACGGGGTCCCCAGACCTAAAACCAACGCGGTTCAGCTCCGGAGACCCCCTGCACATCTACACTATCAATAAAAATGTATTTCAAATAATTTTTAATGTGCGGATGTTTGCGCAGAGAGAGAGCAGCGGATCTCTCTCTGCTGCAAACACATCTCGCCCCCGCCGCCCATACAGTAGTATCATTTATGTATGTGCATATACAGTACAGTACAGTACAGTACTGTACAGTACTGTATGTTAGGGCTTACAGGGGTTGTTGTTATACAGTATATATATATATATATATATATATATATATATATATACTGCATTACAATTCATTATAGGGGACGGCTTCACAGAGAATAGCTCGCAAGCGCCACCATGTGTATTTTGACGGCATTGCAGTATTGTAACCAGCCGGAATAAAAAGCTTAAATTCCTGCCGGAAAATAACGCAATGCACTCTGGCTGAAAAATATCAGAAACCTGAATACACCCGAGTATACCCGAATTCGCGGGACTAGCCGTGCTCGAATAAAGTGTGTCGCCAGTGTCATAAACTGTATATTCTGTTGTAAGATGAATTGCAATATACCAAAAGTGTATACTGCTGCACAAAAAATATAAATTGACCACACATACACTACAGTATATACTGTTGTAATATAATAAATATACTATATAAATACGGTATACTGTTGTTATATCATAATAAATACACATCATATACTGTATATTCCGTTGTAAGATGAATTGCAATATACCAAAAGTGTATACTGCTGCACAAAAAATATAAATTGACCACACATACACTATATACTGTTGTAATATAATAAATACTGTATACTATATAAATACGGTATACTGTTGTTATATCTTAATAAATACACATCATATACTGTATATTCCGTTGTAAGATGAATTGCAATATACCAAAAGTGTATACTGCTGCACAAAAAATATAAATTGACCACACATACACTATATACAGTTTTAATATAATAAATACTGTATACTATATAAATACGGTATACTGTTGTTATATCATAATAAATACACATCATATACTGTATATTCCGTTGTAAGATGAATTGCAATATACCAAAAGTGTATACTGCTGCACAAAAAATATAAATTGACCACACATACACTATATACTGTTGTAATATAAATATACTATATAAATACGGTATACTGTAGATGTACACTACAGTTTTCTATATTTTTTTTGGTTAAGTTTTATAAATATACTTACGCATTTGTTACCCTTGGTGCCTTTTTGCGGTCTCTGTTTTTTCCGTGTGCATGATAGCACACAGTGTTTGATGGCACAACGAGGCCAGAAGCAGTTAACCAGCGCTGGATATCTGCAATTCGTTTTCCGCTTGTGTACATCTCCTTCATTCTCATGCTGAGATCCTTTGAAATCTTCTTAACAGGCATTGCTGCGAGTAGAAAGAAATACAAACACAAGAATGTGTATTCGATGTTTAGTCGATGTGTATTCAATGTGCAGTGAATCCACAAAATGGATGGTGTATTTATATGTTAATGACTCACATTACAGACCACCCACTTTCAACACCTGTACCTGGCCGCCATGCATAAAAGGTTGTACACGTTGCATAGCCCACCACTTGCTGATCTTTATCTGAGGCTTTGTCCAGATACTGCATTGTGCCTCCCGCTTACATGGAACATCCCCGGTTCTATGGACGCAAGAACCATCTCACCTCTGCTGTGCCTGCCACACTGAAAAAAAGAAAGGCAGTTACCGTTTCCAAGCCAAAGGCAAAGCGACAGGCTAAGGCCAATAAAGAAAACCTTCTGCTGACCCCAAACGCTAAGGGTTTTAAAATACGTTAGCCTTATTATGTGAAGAAGAAATACGGTACTGTGCTCGGTACGCAAGACGAATGGCAGCCAACTCACCGAATCCGCAGACCACTTGCTCCCATAAGCTTCGACGACTCTGCTGTAGCTGTCCCGGAAATCTTCAGCCCGGCTTCTCCACCCCCATCTTCTCCGGTTCCATCTGAAGATGCTGCTGCCTCTGAAATCCACGGGTCACTGTCTCCTTTGCTCTTGGATGACTCTGCTTCTCGCCCGGAAATCCAGCGGTCACCTTCTCCATCCCTCTTCGACGACGCTGCAGCTTCTCCTTTACCGCTTCTCTCCAGGGAACCCCCATCTCATCCTCCGTTGCACCCATCCCCCCAGATCTCCAGATGCCATGCACAAGCAGCTCGTTAGACCGGATCCTGAATGGGCTAACTGTGGATCTCCCCGGGAATTCTATTGTGCTGGCAAAGCTAGATCTGCTTCTTGAGTCGGTGCTACATGTGGAGCAACGGATGCTACATATGGAGCAACGGATGGATCAATGGATGGACAAGATAGAGGCTGACATAGCGGGCATACATTATTTGCTCGGTGTTAATGCCCCTGTTTCCCCGACGCTGGAGCAGGGGGGTGACATGGATGTGATGCATGGTACCTTCGGCCCCCGTCCATCACCAAGCACACCCCCTCCACCAGAAGATGCAGTGTACTATGCTATTGAGGAGGACATGACAACCCCGTCAAGACCACGCCAGGAGACAACCCGGCGACCACTACCGGAGGAAAGCTTCCTCCCAGACACCCTACCATTGCCCGTCGCCTCAAGTACACCCTCTCCCAAAAGACCTCCTACACCCGCTCGCATAGAAACAGTGCCCGACATCTCCCTGTGCGATCTGACACCGGCGCTGAGGGAGAAGTATAGGGTGAGGAGTGCTGGTATACCACACAAGTATGCCTTGATCATATTTAAACACCATGTTCCCTACACATTGTACTGCGAGTGGGTGTTCAAAGTAAATTACGATGGGAATCGCCATAAAAAGGCCCTTCCTGCTAATTTAAGGAAAAACATTTTGGAAGAAATGCGGCTCTATTATCCTGTTACAGATCCTGTAATGAGAACCGTTAGAGACTGCATTAATGGTGTTTTGCGCCATGCAAGGCATCAGCCATGGATGGAAAATGGGGAGGACGTTCAGTGAGACCATACTGTAATATTGTGCTGTACTGTACAGTACATGTTTTGCCCTACAGTACCTGCTGTACTTAAACGAAGGATACTGTATGTTGTTGTGTGTTGCACGGTTTTTGTACTGTATTTGTAAATAAAAGTTTTTGGTGGCGACTTCAGCAATAAAAGAACTGGTTAATTTATCTCACACTCAGTACTACAAACTGCTTTTTGCTTGCAGACTGCAAAGCCGCAAGACCAGCAACATTGTAACAAAAGAGCAATGAGCGCGAAATTGGCGTGGGAACTTCTGTTCTAAGGCCCCTATAAATAATATTCTTTATTTTATTTATAAACTCACATTTATAAACCCCGTCACCCACCCCCGCTACACACAATAAAAAATAATCACACACAGCATCCCCGCAATAAATAAATAAATAAATACAAATAAATACATTTGAAATACATTTTTATTTATAGTGTAGATGTGCAGGGGGTCTCGGGAGCTGAACCGCACTGGTTTCTGGTCGGGGGACCTCCTGTCCCCCGAGATACAGCCCCCTTTATGAGGTGCCGGTATCCCTCTGCGTTTAAAGGGCACGATCACGTGACCGCGGCCTGTTAAACCAAGCAGAGCAGAGGGATACCGGCACCCCCTAAAGGGGCCTGTATCTCGGGGAGCAGGGGGTCCCCAGACCTAAAACCAGTGCGGTTCATCTCTGGAGACCCTCTGCACATCTACACTGTGAATAAAACACACACATCATTAAAGAATCATTCTTTACTTTAGCGGCTATGCGCTATGGTAAAGAAGCAGCATTTCTGTATTTTTAATAATATTGTACAGTGAGCAGGGGGTTCCCTGAGACAGAAATCTAAACTAAGGGGCCCCCTGCTCCTGCACAATATTATTAAAAGTTCAGAAATGCTGCTTCATTACCATAGCGTATAGCCGCTATGGTAATGAAGGGGTTAAGGCATAATAACCAATAAATACATTCAATACACTACCCACTACCCATGGCAACCTCCGCTGCTACTGCTGTACAGTAAAACAGAGAAAAAAATTAACACTTTCAAAGTAATGTCCCCTAACCCCTTAATCACCATAGCGGTTATTAACCGCTACAGTCATGAAGGGGTTAACCCACCCTCACCCACCACTCGGGATGCCTACTGTACATACCCTCCCACTCTAACCCCCCACCCCGTGAGGCCTAACCACCCTTAACCCTCACCCACTAACTACCCACAAGGGAGGCCTACCCACATACCGTTGGGGAACCCCCCCACCCCCCACCCCCAGTCCCCGCAATCAAAACAATGCACAGCCCCACAATAAACAGCATTCTATTTATTAAATACATTACCCACCCCCTGTGCCCCCCTATAAATACAAGATTTATTCTTTTACATTCAGGGTCCATAACGCAGCCCCACGCTAGTCCCCGGTGGGCTGGCAGGGCACCTGGACAGACCAACAGTTTACCAGAAGCATTCCACAGGTTCTGGAGGCCTGCTGGTGGATCCTGCCAGCCCCATGGCCCTCAGGTGGTCTCCTTGGGTCACCGTGGGACACAATTGGGTCCCCATAGTAGGTCCAAGGATGTCTGGGAGCCCCGGGTCAAACCCACAGGTGTCTGCGGGGCCTCGGGTGGTTCCCATGGGGGTCTGGGAAACTCACGGGTGCTCACTATGGGTCCGCGGTGCCCCCACAGAAGTGGGACCACACATCATCATCCCCGCACCTATGGGTCGGAGGTGCCCCCACAGAAGTGGGACCACACATCGTCATGCCTGCAGACTACGGGTCGGAGTTGCCCCCACAGAAGTGGGACCACACATCGTCATGCCCGCATGTGTCACCCGTGGAACCACCAGCCTGCTACCCTTTAGGATACCCGAGGATTCCCCGCGGGTGGTCTCCAGAGGTCCCACGCAAAACCAAGGAACAAACCCTGAATGTAAAAAAAATAAACCAAAATAAACCTGGCCTATACATTCAATACATACACCCTCCCCCCCAACACCTACAGTACAATAATGTGCAAAATAACTATTATCCAGATATGGATAATAGATTAATTGCCCATTATTAAAAACATTAACTAGCATATTCAAATAAATAAAGTACTACTGACCTCATCAATACGAAGTGTCCGACGTCAGCGCCTTCCTTCTCTTGCCCACACAATACATAGCCAAAACCAAGCCAATACATTGCAAGTACATTCAGATATCAATTAATCCCTTAAACACCTTATCGGATAATAATCGCAAAGGTAATTAAGGGGTTAAGCCACATTGGCCCGATACCCACCCTTCACCCATGAATTTGTACTGTGGCTTCATCATGCAACTATATATATATACTGTATATATATACAGAGAGACAGAGAGAAAGAGAGAGAGAGAGAGATAAACAGTATATATATATATATATATATATATATATATATATATATATATATATATATATATATATATATATATACACACGTTATATAAACACCCATGATAAATCAATATACAGTACAAATAAATGTAGAAGTGTTATCAAAAGCACTGTCCTACAACCAAACACTTCTCCATACATACACACTAAATTAAAATCAATTTCCTTTAATATTCATAACTGATCTCTCAATCTAAATCAGCACTAAACCTCTGAAAAGCCATTTAAACAACTTACATTCCAATATACTGTAAATGATGCCTAAATATCT
The DNA here is from genome assembly GCF_040206685.1 of Ascaphus truei. Classification (NCBI taxonomy): domain Eukaryota; kingdom Metazoa; phylum Chordata; class Amphibia; order Anura; family Ascaphidae; genus Ascaphus; species Ascaphus truei. The sequence continues at coordinate 311,832,671 of NC_134484.1, read as the reverse complement.
ATGCACCATATACATTCTGCAAATTAATCAACCAAGTAAATAAAAATCAATTAGCAATCATTATTTACATCCCTAAACAATTCACACACAATCACGAACAATGAAACCATTAACAGATTCACGCCTAGAGCAGAACAATTAAGCCTTTGAAAAAATATAAGTACCGACAAAAATACAACATTTACAACCAAGGCTATCTATCCCTGACCTTCCTCAAACACACAATACAATACCAAGGAATACATCTATCTAATTTTAAAATACTTTAAACTCACAAAATAATTAAAAACACATCTAATCCAGCTTTTAAAACATCATCATTTCTTACCCTGAATGTATACTGTACAGTATATCTCTCTAGACATATATACTGTACATACATACATACAGTGGCAAGAAATGATATACCACAAAAAAAAAAAAAAACTACACATGTTAAAAAACCTTTTGAAAAAATTAACAAGTTAAATAAAATACATTTCTTTACTGTAGTTCACTTACCATTACTTGCCCCCACTGAATCCCGTTGCGCAGCTTACTCACGAACCAATCCACGATCAGGAACCCATAAAATAATAAACCAGAAAATAATAAACTTTAAACTAAAAATCCAAATCAATCCATGGGTCTTCTACTTGTAATCCATCTTCATCTGTATTCTTCTTTCTTCTATCTCCTTCCGGGCAGGGCAGGGCGTGGTCTTCTTTCCATCATCGGCCACGCCCTTGTCTTTTTTCTTCTCCGGAGGTCCTTCCTCCGCGGCGTCTGGCTTCAAAATGAGACGACATAGGCTTTTAAAGGCCTATGACGTCACATTTTGCGTCATGGTTCCCACGGTCCTGATTGGGCCGTGAAAACCATGTATTTTGGCCGACAAAAATTAAAATGATGACGTCATCTTAAAGGCAATGAAAGCACAGCCAATCAGAATGGCTTTGCTTCAATTGCCTTTAAGATGACGTCATGAAAAGGCACATGGCCGTGCACACATGGTACTAGAGCCAATCAGAGCGTGGGAACTTTATCCCTACTCTGATTGGCTCTGGTATACCATGTGTCAGGGGCTTGGGGGAGAAAGGATGTGACGTCAATGAAAACCTGACACATGGTACGGGAGCCGATCAGAGCATGGGAACTCCATCCCTACTCTGATTGGCTCCCGTACCATGTGTCAGGTTTTCATTGACGTCATATCCTTTCTCCCCCAAGCCCCTGACACATGGTATACCAGAGCCAATCAGAGTAGGGATAAAGTTCCCACGCTCTGATTGGCTCTAGTACCATGTGTGCACGGGAATCTGACGTCACCTTAAAGGCATTTGAAGCAAAGCCATTCTGATTGGCTGTGCTTTCATTGCCTTTAAGATGACGTCATCATTTTAATTTTTGTCGGCCAAAACACATGGTTTTCACGGCCCAATCAGGACCGTGGGAACCATGACGCAAAATGTGACGTCATAGGCCTTTAAAAGCCTATGTCGTCTGATTTTGAAGCCAGACGCCGCGGAGGAAGGAACTCCGGCCAAGAAAGAAGATCAGGGCGTGGCCGATGATGGAAAGAAGACCACGCCCTGCCCCGCTGGAAAGAGATAGAAGAAAGAAGAATACAGATGAAGATGGATTACAGATAGAAGACCCGTGGATTGATTTGGATTTTTAGTTTAATGTTTATTATTTTCTGTTTTTTTATTTTAGTGGTTCCTGATCGTGGATTGGTTCGTGAGTAAGCTGCGCAACGGGAGTCGGTGGGGGCAAGTAATGGTAAGTGAACTACAGTAAAGAAATGTATTTTATTTAACTTGTTAATTTTTTCAAAAGGTTTTTTAACATGTGTATTTTTTTTTTGTGGTATATCATTTCTTGCCACTGTATGTATGTATGTACAGTATATATGTCTAGAGAGATATACTGTACAGTATACATTCAGGGTAAGAAATGATGATGTTTTAAAAGCTGGATTAGATGTGTTTTTAATTATTTTGTAAGTTTAAAGTATTTTAAAATTAGATAGATGTATTCCTTGGTATTGTATTGTGTGTTTGAGGAAGGTCAGGGATAGAGAGCCTTGGTTGTAAAGGTTGTATTTTTGTCGGTAATTATATTTTTTCAAAGGCTTAATTGTTCTGCTCTAGGCGTGAATCTGTTAATGGTTTCATTGTTCGTGATTGTGTGTGAATTGTTTAGGGATGTAAATAATGATTGCTAATTGATTTTTATTTACTTGGTTGATTAATTTGCAGAATGTATATGGTGCATAGATATTTAGGCATCATTTACAGTATATTGGAATGTAAGTTGTTTAAATGGCTTTTCAGAGATTTAGTGCTGATTTAGATTGAGAGATCAGTTATGAATATTAAAGGAAATTGATTTTAATTTAGTGTGTATGTACTGTATGGAGAAGTGTTTGGTTGTAGGACAGTGCTTTTGATAACCCTTCTACATTTATTTGTACTGTATATTGGTTTATCATGGGTGTGTATATAACGTGTGTATATACTGCACCGACACACTTTATTCGAGTAAATACCCGGTATGTACCTGGCAGATACCTGGAATGCGCCACTCCTTACCTCTGACAAGCCCCGTTGCATTTGCCTTCCCAGCCTGGGTTCATGCCTGGCTGATGGGCGGCTGATCTGTTAAATGATAATGATTAGGATTTAATAGGCTGCAATGCTTCGCGTGTCTACCAGATGGCATAAATTCATGAATTGTAATGCAGTTTATATATATATACTGTGCAGTATTGCAGCCAGCGGGAATAAAATGCTTCAATCCCTGCTTGGAAAATAACTCAATGTACTCGGGCAGAAAACAGTCACAAACCTCAATACACCCGGGTATACCCGAATTCGTGGGACTAGCCAAGCTCGAATAAAGTGTGTCGCCAGTGTATATACATTTTTGTCTGGTCATATTTTGACTACATTGATACATGTTGTACATGTTTTTCATTTCTCTTTTGTATTGCACAATGTTGGATGTGTTATGTTATCTGGCCCAAATACTGAGGGTATACAGCTTATTGTGATATAACAATATGCACTCAATATGCCTCCGCTCCATTAGGGAGCGCTGTTGCAGCTCCCATACATGGGCCTTTCTCTGTGGCACTCCTTAGATTCGTTTTGAATTATGCTTGCTGCTCTTTTTACTATTAGTGGACATTAATCACATCAATCCCCTCAATACCCTGTATACATGTGATAATGGGCAATCATCACTGCCACTACAGTCATTTTTGTGAGCGCCACCGTGCAGGATCGCATGGATCAACTGACACACTCAGCGCGCATGCGCGGTGTGCGGTCCAAGCTGACACGCACTAATAGAGTGTCGTGACGCTTTGTATATCATTATATTAGGCGTAAATATTGGGACGCCACACTCTGCACATGCGCAGTAGATATACATGTAGGACTTAGAACCTACAAGCCGCGCATGCGCATATTACTCGAGCTGACATCATGCGTGCCAGTCTGACACGCAGACACGGCACATTAGCAGTAATTCATTTAAGCACCTGCAGCTGCTGTCGCCCTCATCCGTTTTTGGCGCGAAAAACAACCCTACATAAACAGTATCCAGCTTTAGTTCCCTCACCACTCCTAGTCAAAGTCTCTGGACGAAACGCGTCGGAGTGGGGGTGCTAGGCAGGACCCCTGATCCATGGCTCACGTAACTATGCTACCCAGCACTCATGCAAACTATTTTTCTGGACTGTGACTTTTCATTTTTTCATTAGGGACACTGATAACAAACACAAGGTTATACAATAGGCGTTCATTAGGTATTCTCCTATATATGCTATTCACTAACTTCATTGTTCTACACATCTAGGGATTTCATTCCACCTCACCACCTTTCCTACACATGATTTGCGCTGTAGGTATTGGTTATATTACTGTATGCTCATGCAGATGTGTGATGCTTTGAGACTGTCATTTATACTTCGACCAGTCTACTTTTTGGAGTGTAGTGTGCATTATCCTTAGCGTTGTATAGGTGCCTTTGAACCCAATAACCAATTGTGATTCACTTTGCCTTACCCTAGTGTTTTTTGAGTCACTATCCTATTCATGTTTAGGGTTGACAATGTGTGTCGTTCCCTAGTGCTGTTCATCAGTGTTTAAGGGTAACACCCGTGACAGGGGTCCATGCCTCTTTTTTAAGTGTTTTTAATCATGTACTGTTTATTCATCCCTTTTTGCACTGTGTAAAATAAATAAACAAATATATCAATTGCATACCTGAGTGCTCCCATACGGGTTACTTTTTTTCTCTTTTCACTCACATAATTCACAACCCGTGAGCACCGCCAAACCTTATTCGTGTAAATTAAATAAGATATTTTCTTTGGCTTATGGTGGCATGAATTTTGTACTAGTAGATGCGAGGTTTTTCTTCCCTATCCCTCCCCCCTTTTTTTCCCCCCGTTATTTGAATATATATATATATATATATATATATATATATATATATATATATATATATATATATATATATATATATATATATAGTGGGTAGCGGGGATGGGTGCAGTGTATATTCGCCCCAACGGTCGGTGTTTAGGGCTTGCAGGTGAGTAGCTGGAGGGTTTAACCCCTTCATGACTGTTGCGGTATTAACCGCAAAGGTAATGAAGGGGTTAGGTCCACCCACAACCCCCCCCCCGCAAGCCCTAAATACCCACCAAAGGCCAAATACCCCCTCAATCTACCCCCGCTCTCCACAATAAGCCTAGTACTGCATGGTTAACCCCTTCATTGCCTTAGCGGTTAGCCACTAAGTTAATGAAGTGGGCGGTAAATGCATTCTTCCTGCTTCGGATGCATGGGGGGCACTTCGGTGCTGATATTACTGGGTATCAGCTCTGGAGCCCCCTGGCATCAATCCGACCCAGGAAAAGGGCCTGATTTTTTCTATGTCCCGTATCGCCGCTCAGCACCAGCTTTTTGCCAACTTTTCTTGGCGGAGCAAATTGGAGAAAAATTCTCCATTCTATAGCGGCGATCAGCGTCGAGATGCTGATCGGTGCTACTAGAATACAGAGTTATTGCTTCTCGCCACCCGCGCAGCTAGTTTTTTTTTCCGCCAAACAAAACCGATGGATTTTCCTTATTTCGGCAGCTTTTCGGCATTTACAAAATTGCTGTAGGCATATTTGCCAAAAAAACTGGTGAGATAGGGCTTTTCGCCATTTCCTGCATAGGCCCCTTAATATTTATTACCAAGAGTCCGGTTGATGAGATTTTTTTTTATCACTTCAAAAAATTAAAAAATAATTTCAAGATGGGGCTGCACCAATTTGGTTTAAACTTCTGGCAGATCTAAATCAGGATGGCACAAAGGTACCCTCAATGGTCACTAGGATCGGTAAAGGCGTTTGGCCTGTAGAGAGAGAACACAAGCGGAAGCCATTACTTTCAAATTAACTAACATTTGTTTAACACTGAAAGAGGGTCAAAGGTGGCTTGTAAATAAAGCACCTGACCCTGATGGCATACAAACAAGGGTTCAATTCAGTTCAGACATAGTCAGATCATTATATATAATATTCAATGACTCCAATTAAAAATTTGGCATTTTTGCAAACTCGTTTTCATAAACTGTATTTATAGATCTTAAAGTTTTGTTAAAATTGCTTTTTTATTGATGATTTCACCTGGTGAAATGAAAAAAACAAGAGCTTTAGCAATTTTTGTGCTGTAGAAATTGCAATTTCCAAAGTAAATTTATAATCTTTCTTTAAACTATATAAAAGCTTGTTAAACAAGTCAAACTAAAATGGAATATTTTGAGTTTAGAGACGTACTCAAAATGACAAATAATTTTAGGAGGTCAGGGAATTAAATTAGCACCAAACAAAATGTTTAAAGATTAATATTTTATTATTCGATCCAGATATTAATTAGAATTAATACATTGACAATTTGTGAAGTAACATACACTGGCGACACACTTTATTGAAGTGTGGCCAGTTCCGCAAGCCGGGAGATTTCCCGGCTTGCAAGTGGCATCCCCTCGGCGTGCCGCGCGTCACCGATGCGCGGTCACGCGTCATCGGGTGCCTGCGCCCCCTGCACGCGCGTCCAGGGCTCCCCGAGGGAGCCCTGGTGTCCCGCGATGTGGGGGACGGCGGCAGGGGGTTCCGGGGGACCCGGCGGACCCGGAGAGGAGAGGGGGAAGCCGCGATCGGCGGGCCTCTCCTCCGCTGCTTCGGCGCGCGCCCGGCACCCTCCGGCGCGCACCAGGTAACTGCTGCGGCCGAGAACGGGCAAATGCTCGAATAAACTCGGCCGCAGCAGTACATTGATTAGATTATTGAAAGTATAGATTGCTCAAAGTGTAATCAAATTAAATACAATTAAAGATATTGAGAAATGTAATTTACAAAATAAAATGGAAATAAAAAATATTGAGGCTATAATCTCATCCAAGAAAAAAAAAGGACGTTTATTACAGGCATACCCCACTTTAAGTACACTCACTTTAAGTACACTCACGAGTAAGTACATATCGCCCAATAGGCAAACGGCAGCTCACGCATGCGCCTGTCATCACGTCCTGAACTGCAATACCGGCTCCCTACCTGTATCGAAACTGTGCGCAAGCGGGGAGACTATAGAGCCTGTTACAAATGCGTTATTTACATCAGTTATGCACGTATATAACGATTGCAGTACAGTACATGCATTGATAAGTGGGAAAAGGTAGTGCTTCACTTTAAGTACATTTTCGCTTTACATACATGCTCCGGTCCCATTGCGTACGTTAATGCGGGGTATTCCTGTAGATATATTTCTAATTGTAAGAATAATAGAGGGTACCTCAGTAAATTATCCTATGAGAATCCTGTACCACAGGTGAAAATTAGTGATCCAAATATGAATAAGGATTTGGCAAGTGGGTCATCTGTTCAACAGATGGCGATTCACTTTTTATTTATCAAATATATAAAGAGAAAGATACAAAAATATACACAGAGCAGATGGAAGATTATTACTGGATAAAGAGAGGTGGGTATAAAATTAAATTCAAGAATAAAATACTGTAATCAATTCTAACATGTGATAGCAGTCAAATTACTATGATTAATATGACAGTGATAGAATTATATTAGTCAAATACAGCAGGTCATTGTAACAAAAAGGTAGTTGATAATCTATATGACAGTATTGTTAGGGTTTACAGATCTTAAATACAAATCCATATGTATGACATCTATTTCTGTCTAAATGGAGACTTTTAAAACTAATTGTGGCATGAATGTAACCCGCCTTATTTTACCATCTGAAAAATGCAAAGGATAACCGGGTCTCCATAGGATTACAATATCTCACCACACTTCAGCAAGCTCAATACCCATGGCTACATTTGTAAATAATTGGAATAAATATCCAAATATCAATCTTTTACAACAGGATATTTACGTAAATAAGAAATATTAGCATTTAAAAACAAAAGATAATATGTAAACAAAAAGCTCCAACACATGAGGAAATGCCAGTCGAATAATAGATAACTTTTACAAATAAGAATTTAGAAAACAGTTAAAACATGTAATAGATGCCTGGAAGGGTAATCTACATATAAAATATGTGGTCAAAATGAAACTATATTAAATGATGCAAGTAGAGATGGGCTAATAATAATAAACAGGATTTTTTTACTGTTTACAAGTTAAATCACCTACAATTCCAAATCATTATATAATAATCTTTATATAATACCAATCTATAAGATCTTAGGATCCCATTGGACTAATTATCTCAGGCATCGAGGGTCTCACTGGGAGACAAAAGGGGTTAGGGAAAAGCACTACTACCAACGTAACTGCTTACAATAGCACCTCATAAATTGAGGGGGTGCTCCGCATGATTATAATTAGACTAATAAAAGAAAAGAGAGGGGCAAATCCAGAGAGACAGGAATTGCAAAAACTATACAAAATGTGGGCACTCAGAGTTTTTCGCAAAAAAAGTATAACACATTTATTAAACAAGACAATGATGAAGACACATAATAAAAAAAAAAGTTAAAAACCTATGTGTAACTAATCCCTGAACTAATGAGGTTGTTTAACAAAGATTTTTTTTGCATACTGTACAACTGTGTGTGCCCCCATTTTGTGGAGTTTCTGCAATTTCTGTCTCTCAGGATTTGCCCCTCGCTTTTTGATCGATGGCCTCACTGTCTGAACATTTTGACTGTTACATAAAAATATATTAAGACAATTTCACTATACAGCTGAACCCGGTTATAACGTGGTGCTCTGGGGCTACAGAATGAGACTGCGTTATAACCGGGATCACGGAAAAAAAAGTTGTTTATTTTTAAAACAAAATGGCTGCTGCGAGCAGGGGTTCCGCAAGGACATACCCAGCATCTGAAGCTCTCTCCTCTCCCTGTTTCATCAGCTTCCAGGGAGTGAGAGTAGTGAGCTGGGAAAGATCCAGAGAATATTTATTAGACGGCTGGGCTGTAAATGTTTGTGTATAAATCTGTGCAAAAAGGCAGCAGGACTACAACTCCCAGCATACCCTTCTCAGCCTATCAGAGTGCAGTCTGAGAAAGAGGCATGTAACACATCCAACCTCCATGCACACAATGAACAGGTGTGTGTGTGTGTGTGTGTGTGTGTGTGTGTGTGTGTGTGTGTGTGTGTGTGTGTGTGTGTGTGTGTGTGTGTGTGTGTGTGTGTGTGTGTGTGTGTGTGTGTGTGTGTGTGTGTGTGTATGTGTGTGTGTGTGTGTGTGTTTCTATAACACAGATTTTATAACAGGTTTATATAATAATGTACATTTGTATACAGTAGCTTTTCTTGTGCACATAGTTTACTCATTGTGAGGCAATGCATCATCATTTTATAAAAATAGTTTAAGATATTTTTTGTGTTTAGATTTCAAGAGCAATTTTATACAGTATTTATGCAGCCACCACTATGGTGGGATCTCAAAGGCACATATAGGGGGCAATGCACTAAGCTCAATGGCTTTGCGTTCTGATTTGGCCAAAAAACAGGTTCATTAAAAAGTGAAGCCTGGGTCGCATTTCACATACCTGCTCAAAATAGCTCAAAACACCCACAGCGTATGTGTTGCTTTTTTCCCCCCTGCTAGCGTTCTTAACCTTTATGTACGCTAGCTGATAGAAAAAAAAGCTGCATGTAACATTTGCATGGAGATTTGCCATCTCTTTGCAAGGCTGTTACAGGCCATCGTACACTAAATAAATACATTTGATTAATAGTGTACATGAGCAAGGGGTCTCCGGAGCAGAACCACATTATTTTCAGCTCTGGGGGACCCCTACTTCATGAGGTACAGGCCCCGTTTAGTGCTGCCGGTATCCACTGTAACTTCAAAGTTTCCGCGTCACGTGACCGGGAAATGTACATTCAGCAGGGTATACTGGCACCCCATAAAGGGGCCTGTATCTCCTGAACAAGGGGGTCCCCGGACCTGAAACCAATGCTGTTCAGCTCCGAAGACCCCATGCTCATTGACAGTATTATAAAAGCAAACGTAATCATGAATTTTTAAATTTGCTCATTTTCACGCTAAGGCAATTATGGTCCCCTGAGGTTCATGTATGTCCCCTTATCGGGGTATGTGTGGGAGAGACCATGGAAGGAGTGAATCCATTTAATATAATATTGTTGTCAATTACTGTGTATGTCATTATTTTGTGGGTTGGGACATGGTAGTGTAGTGGTTAAATTCTGAAATGCTGACTTCATCAATTTAGGCAATCACATGAAAACAATAGTAATCCCACTTGCGGTCAACTATTTGGGAGGGATACCCTATATAAAGCGTCCATTTTGTTCAGTTAGTGTGGGTGTTGTTGTGAGGAGAGATAGAGTGGAGTTGGTGGTAGTAGTTGGAGAGAGTTGGTGATTTGTTGGCGAATATTGAGTGAGTTGTCTTGTGTTATTATATTTTGTTTATCTACTTTTTTGTATTGTTAGTGTGATTGAACTTTGTTAGTGTGTCATTTTTGTTTATATTTGTTTATTGTGAGTGACTGAAATAGAGAGGATGAGTGGACGTGGGAGTGGACGTGTGAGGGGACATGTGAATGGACATGTGAGTGGATGTGTGAGTGGTGCGGTGGCTGGTGGAGTGGTGGAGAGTAGGAGTGGAGGAGGTGCGGTGGCTGGTGGGAGTGGGGGAGTGGGGGAGCGTGGGAGTGGAGGAGGTGCGGTGGCTGGTGGGAGTGGGGGAGTGGAGGAGGTGCAGTGGCTGGTGAGAGTGGGGGAGCATGGGAGAGGAGTGAGACATCGTGCCAGGGCAGGTACGTCCCGTGATGATACTCCAGGTGGGGGAGTGCAGGTGGGTGAGGGTAGCGGGAGTACTGGACAGGGAGAGAGGGACACTGTTCACCATACGAACAGTGATGAGGATGGAAGTGATGAGGGGCCATCAACAAGCCAGGCGCGGACGGAAGGACTAAGAAACCCCCGCTTTACCCATCGCGAAAATGACATTCTGGTTGAAAGTGTCATGGATTCCTATGAACAACTCTATGGATCATTAGCATGTAAGTTTTTTTTTAAAATTATTCTATAACAATACATAAAGTATGTCGTATATTCCGTATTATCTATTGTATTAACTATATTTCACATGTGTAAGTTGTTGGAGCTGTGGAACAATGAAGAGACTTCTAATCTCTCTAAAGTACATATACAGTAGAACTTAAAAAGTGTTCCCTGCACTCATAATGAATACTAAACAATCAATGATACTTTAAATGCTGATATATATGAATGAGTAAAAGTGAGGATCATTAATTGTTACTTACCGACTTCCTCACAGTAATTTCATCACATTGTTAAAAGAAATGGTATGAAGGTGCCATAAATGTTTATTCAAGACATGCCTAACGTTACATACAGTTGTTAAACATGTATGCTGTAAAGGAGGTAAAGGAGGTGTGCAGCTGATTCTTCACATGTAATTTGTTCAAACTTTTATATATATATATATATATATATATATATATATATATATATATATATATATATATTTTTTTTTAAAATTTATTTATATTTATTTATATTTATTTATATTTATTTATATTTATATATATTTTTATATATATATATATATATATATATATATATATATATATATATATAAATAATACTTAGCAAAGCGTCGTAAGACCGTTGAATAAGCCATCCGTTTTAAAACGAGGACTGCCTGTACAAGCATAAGTATGATGTTACGTGGTTGATTATGAAGATATATATATATATATATATATATATATATATATATATATATATATATAATGTTTATTTACATAAATATATTCTTTTGATGCAGTAAGCATTTTTTGGTTATATGTTGCATAAATGTTGTTAACTAAATGCTTCACGTGTAGTACATAGGTACAGTATAAAAACCGTGTGTTTAGATGCATCATAAAGTTTGTATGTAACCGATATTTTTATTACATTAATATTATATATCTACTTTTTTTAACAAATGTTCACAGTTCCGTTCAAGACTGAAGATAATGTGAATGCATGTATCCAAAGACCGACCAACTGAGAGCTTTTCCATAATGGCCACATGCCAAATACATCACATGGCCACTCATGCTATGATACCTCAAACCGAACATGCACACTTTTATATATCGTAGCTAATCATAGATTATATAATTTTCTTCAAAGATTAAATATAGATGTTAGGGTATTTGAGACTAAGTTGAAATGTGTGTAAACATTACAATTAACTTTGACATTACATCTTGTCTTAGTGGTCCATTTTTAACAATGTGACGCTGATTACACTGACATCACTCAAATAATACAATCATTTTATTAAGATGTCGAAAGAAGAAACACACACGTACTTCTACTGAAAAGAATGTATTGTTAAAAGTTATACATGAATAATTGTACGAAACATTAACATGAAAGATTAATATAGAAATGTGTGGATTTTAATAAAAAATATTAATTATGATAGGGATACATGCCAGGTTAATGATAGAAGATATCAACATCTCATCTGCTTATACTCATGCAGGCACTCAAATTATGTATGTACTGTAGTAATACTTACATACATGACAATAATAATATTAAGTAAGGAATTGGAAGCATAACAATTGTCTACATCTTTAATAACACCATTAATTATTTCTAAGTTGATCATGATGTTGAAAGTATGAGCCAAAAAAAAATATAATCATTTCCAGTAGTTCAGTTGTAAGATAACACTATGCAGAGTATTCAATACAGGATTATTTCTTCACTTCATTCTCAACATTCTGCATTTAACGATGCACAAATTGTATAGTTGGTTTGAAACATGATTAATATAAGAATAAAGGTGTTAAAAATTCACATATCGTAGCCAGACGAAGTTCTGATCATTCAATACAAAATGTGCAGTTCTTTGGAGAGAGCAGCATCCTAAGATTACATACACACAATGCAATGTTACACACATAACGAGATGATTACAGATTAGATTATATGTATTTGAAAAACTTACATGTGAAAAAATTCGCAATTAACGTCCTGCGAGTCTCCACCCCACTGGCTGTATGGTCCCTAACCCCTGCAGGAGGCACGAGAGGATCCTCCTCTAAATCATCACGAATGTTGCCTTGAAGATTGTGACATAGGGCAATGTTGTGCAGAATGCCACAACAAATCACTATGTCACCAACCTTCGCTGGCGAATACTGGAGCGCACCACCAGATCTATCAAGACCCCTAAAACGACTTTTCAACACTCCAAATGTCCTCTCGATCACCGAGCATGTGGATATGTGTGCGGCATTATATCGTTCCTCTGCAGGGGGTTGCGTATTACCTAGTGGGGTCAGAAGCCAAGGTCGGCTTCCATATCCTGAGTCGCCTATAAGAGAATCAAATGACATAAAGGTTAAAATATGTAACTAGATTCAAAACATTGTGTATTGCCATTTCATAATACATGACAGTGAATAATATACAACACATGCCCTAACAATGAAATCCTCCTTATCTAAGATGACGATGCATGACATGGATTAGATATAGAAGTTCACAAAAGTTAAGTATTTGTGTTTACTTACAATATAAGCAACACACAATGAAACATAAAACTGTACATTAAATGTAGTTGTAAGTTCAGTTTCTGTAACATTGACTGACCCAATAGCCAACATCCTCGAATTCCCCCGATTCAAATTTACGGAACACTAATGAGTTCTTGAGAATATGTGAATTGTGGCAAGCACCTGGGAAGTGGGCTACCATACTCAGAATTTTCATGTATGCGTCACATACGACCTGCACATTGAGCGAGTGGTAATGTTTCCTGTTCCTAAAATCCCTCTCCTCTTCACGTACTGTCGCGGCCACCTTAATCCTAACACTTACCCGGATTTATCCGGGCATTTTCTCAGTTTGTATCGGAGTTTCCCGTGCGGCGGCCGCATTCATCAGATAAGCGCTAAGGGGGCTTATCATTGAAAGCGCCCGCGGCGCGGGAAAACAAAAAAAAAAACCTCGCGCCTCCGCGTTTTAAAAAAACCCGCCGAGAAAGCCGCAGGAGGCTAAAGGCGGCCGCCACTGTAGCGGGATCAGCGCAACATATGTGCAATCTATAGCACCCATCACATTGGGTAGCCCAGCTACATTATAAAATGCAGTCTTCAGTGTCTGCCACTCTATCTGCTTGCTAGGAAAATGTATATAATCACTAGCGCGTCGAGTCAGTGCACATAGAAACTGGCTAAAGGTCCGCAAGAATGCCGACTGCGAGACCCCGCCTACTATGCCCACAGTTGTCTGAAATGAGCCTGAAGCAAGAAAATGTAAGGAGCTCAGCATTTTAACAAGGCCAGACACTGCATGACTCCTGTCTGTTGTTGGCTCTAAATCTTCTCTTAAAACTTCATAGAGTTCAAAGATAGCTGCTGAGCTCAATCTGTAGCGGCTGATAACCTCTTCCTCAGTCATCAGTCAAGCCCTCTAGGGAGGTTCTTTGCCTAAAATTGCGGGGTGCTATGTGTCTCATAACACGGATCTCCCTCTCTCTCCTCTCTCTCCTCTCTCTCCTCTCTCTCCTCTCTCTCCTCTCTCTCCTCTCTCTCCTCTCTCTCCTCTCTCTCCTCTCTCTCCTCTCTCTCCTCTCTCTCCTCTCTCTCCTCTCTCTCCTCTCTCTCATCTCGAACATAATCTCCCTCCTCCTCGCACAAAATAACAGAAAAGCGCAATCTGGTGCCGCATCCATTTCACCGTGGAAGGTAAGTGCCTCCTTCTATCGTTTAAATTGGCAGACTAATTAGTCACATGATCATAAATGATGACACGTGTGTTGGATAGTATTGTGAACATATGAATTGTAGTCATTCTAAAATTCATTGTAATTTAATTTAGATGTGTTACACACATAATGAAATGTGATGTCATCATCAATTACACACCATTCGAAAATCCACAATGTAAGTGATGCTGCGACACAATATGAGTAATTGCCATAACATAATAACTCTATTATTACATTTGTATGAAACATGTTGAGTCATGAACGTGGTACTGTACATCTCAAGAAATAATGGTTTGTTTGTCTAAAGCTGTGTCAGAAGGGTGAATTATTGACAAGATGTTTGTTTGGTGATGACGGGAGTATTTCCCTTTAAATTAACCTCCTGCTAACGTTTGATGGACCACTATAAAGTTTAGAAGATACATGTAATTAAATTGATATCAAACATGTGTTCATCTTTAATTTGAATTATTGACTATCATCTCCGGGGGATACAGATATATTCACACCAACATCTGTGGACCCCAGACAGCTTCGAGGACCACCCCTGTACACCTCTGAGTAAATGTACTTTCTTTCTCCATCTGAATGTATGTTAAAAGGTGAAATGCAGAATTATACATACTGTATGTGGAGAATATTATTTTATTACACTACAATACTGTACTGTATGTGTTATGGGTTTGTATTAATTTGTATGGATACTTGTATTTGTGGCTGGCACACGATTGGTCCCGCATGCCAACGGGGAACCCCGAACACCCACGGACCCCCCAACACACCCGGGACCCCCTCGGAGTCAGGCAGGGACCCCCTCGGAGTCAGGCAGGGACCCCCACCCCCGGACCCCCGCCGGGTCAGCAGGGGACACCCGCACGACCCCCGGCTTCCCTCGGGGACCCCCGCCGGGTCAGCTGGGGACACCCGCACGACCCCCGGCTTCCCTCGGGGACCCCCACAGGGTCAGACGGGGACACCCGCCGGCCTGTTGTATGGGTGTTGCGCATGCAAAAATGAAAAGCAATAATTTTTTCTAAGTCCAGCTTTTTTTGCGTCTACTCTGACCTGACGTGTTCTGATCAACGCAACTTTCGCGTACGCTAAGGTTGCGTTGCTTAGTGCATCCCGCTTAAGGGCAGAATTTAATGCAAACAGGGTTACGACGAGCAAAGTTGGACTTAGAAAAAATTCCGGAAAAAAGTCATTTTTAGAGCACAAAGTGCCAGTTTGCGTTGCTTAGTGCATCGGGTTGAACTCAAAATCACGTTCTAAGAGCACTTTGCGCTCTAAAAGTGACTTATCGGAGCTTAGTGCATGACCCCCATAGTATCTGGTGCTCTGATCTTCATGGAAACCTTCAAAAGAAGGAAGGAGGAAAGGAATAATGAAACTGCATATGAAGCGATTTGACCAAAATCACACAGAGATAGTTTAGTGTGTTTAGAAGGCAATATTGATTTTTTTTGTAGATTAAAATGGCATTGCATGCATACTCCATCCCCACTAAAGCGGAGCACGCTGAACTAAAAAAATAAATAACTGAGTATAACCTAGATATTGTACTTCCAAGAGATGAATTTTGTTTGCTTTGGAGCAAAGATACTTCTGTACCCAACAATTACAGCTATTGACTGTACAATGTAAGTCCATAATGCTCTGACCCTCAATAAAAAGAAACCACTTATGTGGAGAAGGAATCTCCTGGTTGATTGATATCAAACATGTGTTCATCATTAATTTGAATTATTGACTATCATCTCCGGGGGATACAGATATATTCACACCAACATCTGTGGACCCCAGACAGCTTCGAGGACCACCCCTGTACCCCTCTGAGTAAATGTACTTTCTTTCTCCATCTGAATGTATGTTAAAAGGTGAAATGCAGAATTATACATACTGTATGTGGAGAATATTATTTTATTACACTACAATACTGTACTGTATGTGTTATGGGTTTGTATTAATTTGTATGGATACTTGTATTTGTGGCTGGCACACGATTGGTCCCGCATGCCAACGGGGAACCCCGAACACCCACGGACCCCCCAACACACCCGGGACCCCCTCGGAGTCAGGCAGGGACCCCCTCGGAGTCAGGCAGGGACCCCCACCCCCGGACCCCCGCCGGGTCAGCAGGGGACACCCGCACGACCCCCGGCTTCCCTCGGGGACCCCCACAGGGTCAGACGGGGACACCCGCCGGCCTGTTGTATGGGTGTTGCGCATGCAAAAATGAAAAGCAATAATTTTTTCTAAGTCCAGCTTTTTTTGCGTCTACTCTGACCTGACGTGTTCTGATCAACGCAACTTTCGCGTACGCTAAGGTTGCGTTGCTTAGTGCATCCCGCTTAAGGGCAGAATTTAATGCAAACAGGGTTACGACGAGCAAAGTTGGACTTAGAAAAAATTCCGGAAAAAAGTCATTTTTAGAGCACAAAGTGCCAGTTTGCGTTGCTTAGTGCATCGGGTTGAACTCAAAATCACGTTCTAAGAGCACTTTGCGCTCTAAAAGTGACTTATCGGAGCTTAGTGCATGACCCCCATAGTATCTGGTGCTCTGATCTTCATGGAAACCTTCAAAAGAAGGAAGGAGGAAAGGAATAATGAAACTGCATATGAAGCGATTTGACCAAAATCACACAGAGATAGTTTAGTGTGTTTAGAAGGCAATATTGATTTTTTTTGTAGATTAAAATGGCATTGCATGCATACTCCATCCCCACTAAAGCGGAGCACGCTGAACTAAAAAAAAAAATAACTGAGTATAACCTAGATATTGTACTTCCAAGAGATGAATTTTGTTTGCTTTGGAGCAAAGATACTTCTGTACCCAACAATTACAGCTATTGACTGTACAATGTAAGTCCATAATGCTCTGACCCTCAATAAAAAGAAACCACTTATGTGGAGAAGGAATCTCCTGGTTGTTAAGGGGGTGTTTCTGCACCCATGGAGAGAAGGGGTTAATGGTGCGATCTGTCACATATTTCTAGAGAACACTAAAGCTTGGACTTGATGCCACTGCACAAAATCCGTTCCATACCCTGGCACACGCACAGACAACCCATGCATACACAGAACAGACACACACTGATGAACACACAATGACACATTCACACAGGTGCATTGAAAATAGGCAGTGATATAACTAAATGATATATTCGGATATGCACATGTATACATGCATATAAAAAGATGCACACGGGAGACTTCCGGTGATGTCGACTGATATGGAGGAGTGAATTGGGAGCTCCGCAGACTCTCCCGTATAACCTCTGTTTTAAGCACCCTTCCACCCGAAATTCTCGCCTAACTTGCAGCTCCCCAGGTGGGGTAATACCTGGAGGATGTCTAGGCAAACGAAGAAGCCGGCATCGCAAGCGGTTAAGCGGTACTTCTCCCCGCAGCAGAAAAGCCCTGAACCGCAGTCAGAGACACAAGATGGCGGAGGCGCACGCGGTGATCAAGCGGCACAGGGCAAAACAACCCGAACCAAAGATGCGCCCGCACAGGAGCAACCACTCACTAGAGCCTTCATAGAGGAGCTGATGGCGGCGCAACACAGTAGGCTTCATACCTCCCTCCAGTCCGAAATTAAAGCGGGGGTTCATGATCTCACACAAAAGGCGAAATGAAGGAGACCCACCTGCGCCAGACCGCAGCAGAGAAGGAGATTTTCCGGCTGCGAGAAGAACTTGCCCTGGTCAAGGACGGATTGGAGGACCAGGAGAACCGGGATAGGAGGCAAAACCTCCGCATTCGTAACATCCCTGAGACGGTTCTCCCTTGCCTCCTCCGCCCCTACCTCCTGGACTTATTCAAGTCGGTATGCGAATCCCTGGAGGATAGAGACCTAGAAATAGACCGGGCCCACAGAGCTTTGGGACCCAGATCCGAAGACCCGAGCAGAAGGCGTGATGTGATTGTAAGACTGCATAGCTACACAGCGAAAGAAATCATACTTGTGACATGCAGGGGAAAAGAATCACTGACCTTCCTAAACGAACAGCTCCAAGTCTTCACCGATCTATCCAGAACAACGGTGATGCGAAGAAAGGAGATGAAACCCCTAACGACCTTCCTCAGGGAGAAAGAGATCAGGTATCGTTGGGGGTTTCCCTTCAAGCTGACAGCGAACCACAAAGGAAAGTACCTTACCATACGATTCCCGGAAGATATGGCTCCATACGTGCGGGCTCTCGGTCTGACCCCACCAGCTGCTTGGACCCCTGGCCAACAACAGGCCCCAGATCAAGGCGAAGATGAGGAGGACAACTCTGCCGAGCCGAGAAGAAGAGAGGCTTCAACACGCGCGAAGACGCCCAGACGCAAGGAGACCGCCGGCAAATGCGATCCCTATTTAAAGAGGCCCACGCCGCTCCGACACTTACCAATGCAAAAATCGTGGGACCATCCCCTGCACCTCGGTGAATAAAGTCTCGCGGCGGGGGAACCTGAATTCCTGTGAACAGATCTCCTGAGGCGCGCAGGCTGTCTGCGGAAGTTCGAGGACGACCAGCCCTAAAGTTTCCAAGTAGTTAAAGCAGTTTTGCAGTTTACAAGTTGATTTAGTTGAAGTAGCCTGCCCGGCTGAGGTTTGCATAGCTGAGGGGCCCACGCGACCCAGGAGGTCCGGGCCCCAGGGGGGGTGGGTTGTGAGGAGAGGGGGGAGTTGAGAACCATTAAAGCGCAGCGGAAGACTCCGAACTGTAAGTATCTCTCCCTCTTGACCCCCCATGCCCCCCCCCCTGGAGTGGTCCCCGGCCTTGCCGCCGAGTGAGGGGGGCAACAGTGTAGATCCAACAACCCAGAGAATGACCCCCCCCTCCTTATTTGAGAGAACATTCCCCACGAGCAGAGGCGGCCCCCAAAGCCCCTGAACAGGTATAGGAACCTTCCGCGGCCAAAAGGCTCACACACCTCCTTCTTCCCCCCCCCCGCTACCCTCCCCGCGGTATCCAAGAACCCTCGGATTTCCCCGCAAGGGGCCCCGCGACCCGAATATATGCTCCGCTGGCCAAACCAGCCAAACATGCGTGGGGGGTCGCCATATAGGAACCCAGGAAACGTTCCTGCTAGGTACTCTGCTTCCAGTGATAAGTTGTCCTGCCAGAAAAAAAGACCGATCTTGGCGATCAAAGACCCCACCCTTCTTAGCACGGGAGACAATACCCAGCAGGCCATGGGGGGCATCATAGAGATTAAACGTTATAAACTGCAAAGCCCACGATATGCCAGATTACCCCCAATATGCGAGGATGGGTACTAATTGGTAAACTGTGTCTGGTTAGAATGGGAAAACGCAGAGAAACACTTCACCCTTCCCCCCCCCTCTCCTCCTCCCGACAACCCCCCACCCCCCTGCCCCCCTGCCCCCCATACCCCCTACCTCACCCTCCCCCCCCCCCTTCCTCTGTCCCCCCTCCTCCTATGGTCACTAAACCCTAGATGATAAAAATCAAGGTACAACATCTGTACCTTGTGAGAACACCAATCTAGCCAGCCTGAGTCGAATTTCAATGCTGTAAATATGTTCCTATGCGCACACCAATGTACTGCATGCTAAATGTATCTGCCCTGAATGGTATATGTAGAGATATACGTCCCCCCACCTCTCCCAACCCCCCTGCCCCCCTCCGCCCATCCCCATTCTCCCCCCCCACATCCCCCTCCCTCCACTTTCACATATTACCCCCCTTCTCCCTCCCCCCCCTTTCCCCACTCCCTTCCCCCACTCCCCCGGCGTCACCCCCCCTTCCCCCCACCCCTCCTTCCTATCCCCCCCCAAGGCTACTAAGGGCTGGATGATAAAAATAAAGGTGCAACATGTACACCTAAGTCTATGCTAACATTTCTAGCCCGATCTGAATGTCAACTGTGTAAATATGATTTCATCTGCGCTCATATGTACTGTTTGTTAAATAGGTCAGCCAGGAACGAAATATGTAGAGGGACACACCTCCCCACCTTCCCCTCCCCACCCCCCCTCCTGCCACCCCCTTCCCATCCCCTTTCCTTCCTTCCCCCTCCCCCCCTCCACCCCCCCACCCATCCCTCTCATCTCCCCCCCACCCCCATCGCTACCCCATCGCTACTAAGGGCTAGGTGATAAAAATCAGGGTACAACGTGTACACCTGAGCCTGCGCTAACCTTGCTAGCCTGATCCGAATGTCAACTGTGTAGATATGTTTCCATGCGCGCACTTATACACTGTTTGCTAAATGGGTCTGTCTTCAATGGAATAAGCAGAGGTACACCTCTCCCCACCCTTCCCTCCCCCCCCTTCCCTCCCCCCCCTTTCCCACCTTTCCATCCCCTTCCTTTCCCCCCCCTCCCTCCCCCCTACCCCTCCCTCTTCCATGCCCCCTCCTTCACCCCCCACCAAATCCCCCCTCCCCCTCCTCTCTATCCCCCCCAGGGTTACTAAATGCAAGGTGATAAAAATCAAGGTTCAGCACGTACACCTGATGTTAATTGCGAAATATGTTCCCATGAGCACACATATGTACAGTTTGCTAAATGTGTATGTCTTAAACGGAATATGCAAAGGCACAACTCTCCCTCCCCCCCCTCCCCTCCCCTTCCCCCCTCCCCATCCTCCCCACATCCCTCTCTCCCTTCTCCCTACCTTCCCCCCCAGCATTATTAAGCGCCAACAGATAAGGCTTAAGGGACTACACATACACCGGGGGTTGTTGTTAACCGCCTCAGCCTGGTCCGGGCAAATTGTCCTGAGCAGGCTAAAAAGCAGGAATATATATGCACTGCTCATGTATCTAAGTCACAGAGGCCCTGTTCAGTATCGGCCCCCCTCTAGAGCCCTGAAGAACTAACCCAATAGGACACTCTGATCCATCGTAGATGCAACAATATAGGTTCTCATTAGCATAAAGGACCAGACAGAAAATTGAGAAGGTCTATATCTAAATCTACAAATAGGTGCCGACTGACAATAATGACGCCCCACAATATATGTAAATAAACTGCTTCCCCTCCCACGCATCTCCCCCCCCTCCCCCATACATCTTTCTCCCCCCCACCCCTCTGCCCTCCCGACCCTCCCTCCCCCCCCTCCCCACTCCCATCCCCATCCCCCTAAGCCCCCCCTCCTCCTGAGCGCCCAGGCGCAACCGCCCCCTTGCCCCTGCCCTCCCCCTACCCTCCCCCCTACCTATTCCCTCCCCCTCCCCCGGGTCTTTCACCCCACCCCCCCCAACCGACCATCATCTACCCCAGGATCTCCCGCCCTGCCTCACAAACACATGGTTGACCACAATGCCCAGCCTCGAGGGAAACAACTTTATCTCTCCCCAAGGGCTCACAGGGAAGGGCATTTAGAACTAAGTTTTCATGAGTCTGCACCACCGATTTGCTGACTCCCCAGTTTAGGGGTCAACGGATTTCTCCCAACGGGCCTTAAGCCCACATGCCGGTTACTACCACCAGTTGTAATTATAGAGGCCCACTCTTGGCCCTCTTTTCACACTATTTCTTCCTGTCGGTCCTGTCCCGCCAGGCCTTTGCTTTCCCCCCTTCCCCCCACCAGCGCTTGCCCTATGCAGCGTGAACGCCCCCATTGTGTCTCCCCTACCCCCCCCCCTACACCTGGGGGCATCCAAGGTATCCCCCCATCCCCAGAAGGGGTCAGGAGCCCCGGGATCCAAAACAGAGCTCTTGACATGGGAATTCCAAGATCTTCGGAGACTAGAGCTCTGAAAAAATCACCAAAAAATAATGTCCTCCATTAAACTGATATCAATCAATGTTAAAGGAAAAGGAAGCTTGTCCTTATGGACCTGAAAAAATCCAAGGGTGACATTGTCCTAATACAGGAGACCCACTTCAACTCCCCGACGCCCCCCAACACATTAAAAAGCATATTCCCCCAGGCATATTTCGCATCATCCCCAAGCAAGAAACGGGGGGTAGCCATCCTTATTAGAACAGGGGTCCCTTTTGTAATGTCCAAGACCCATCCAGACCCGGAGAGCCGATTCCTAATAGTCCAGGGAACACTGGCAGGTACGCCCATTACATTGGTCAATGTCTATGCCCCAATGATAATCAACTCCCCTTCCTCAGAAAACTCCTCGAATCCTTAGAGCAACAAACCCTTGCCTCTCTGATCTTAGCTGGAGACTTTAACATGGTGGCTTCCCACACACAAGACAAATCGAATCCTGCTAACTACAGGCCCATCTCCCTATTAAACACAGATCTCAAAATCTACAGTAAGATCCTGGCAAACAGGTTACACCCAATTCTCCCTAGGCTTATACATGTAGATCAAGTAGGTTTTGTGTCGGGAAGACAGGCCTCCGACAATACCCGCAAAATTGTGGACATAATCGACCATGTGCATCTCTACGGTTCCAAAGCAATGATTCTAAGCTTGGATGCCGAAAAGGCATTCGACAGAATCAAATGGTCCTTCTTAGACCAGACCATGAGGAGGTTTGGTTTCTGTGGTCCCTTCCTGGAGGGCGTGAGAGCTCTTTATCAAAACCCTACAGCCCACGTAAAATTATCAGGAGGCTTCTCAGACCCAATAAAAAAAACAGGACTAGGCAAGGCTGCCCACTTTCAACCCTCTTGTTCGCACTAACTATTGAACCCCTAGCAGCCACAATCAGGGAGGACAAAAGCATAAAGGGAATCCAAATTGCAGATAGGGAGCACAAAATCTCCCTGTTTGCGGACGACGTGATCTTGACAATCGCTGACCCCCATACCTCCCTCCCCAACATTCAAAGAGCGCTAACCCAATTTGGAACAGTCTCAGACTATAAAGTCAACATGGACAAGTCAGAGGCCCTAAATTTATCCCTCCCCGACCAAACATGGAAATTAATTCAGACCAACTATAAATATAAGTGGAGCTCCACGTGCATTAAATATCTTGGAATTAAAATTTCCAAATCATACGATACACTCTACCAACATAACTACCCTCCCCTATTTGATCAGATTAAAAAAGACCTTGAAACATGGAAAAGCATCAGATCTCGTGGTTTGGGAGAATGGTCTCAATAAAAATGAACATCCTCCCAAGACTACTCTACAATTTCCAAACTCTCCCAATCACCATCCCACGAGCAGTGCTAAAAAATATACAATCCCAATTTTTCCAATTTATCTGGAACGACAAAAAAACCAGGGTCCCTAGATCAGTGATGCTCTCTCCAAAAACGAGGGGGGGTATGGGGGTCCCCGACATAGCCAAGTACTATCTTGCAGCACAACTGAAGCAGGCTGTAGTTTGGAATTGTGACCCGGCCTTGGCTTCCTGGCTCGAAATAGAATCCCATTATGCAAGCCCCCACTCCCTCCAGGTAGCAATGTGGGCCATTTAGATATTTTTGCATTCTCACTTACTACAGTATATGTAAAAGAAAAATGAAATATAGTACAATATAGTTACATAGTTACATAGTAGATGAGGTTGAAAAAAGACACATCCATCAAGTTCAACCTATGATAAATTTAGCCGATAGATAATTTATCCTATATCCTTACTTACAGTATATTGATCCAGAGGATGGTGAAAAAAAAAAAAAAACCCCAGTGAAATATCATCCAATCATATCTCACAAGGGGACAAATAAATTCCTTTCTGATTCCAATATGGCAATTGGATTACTTCCTGGATCAACATCCTTCTCATATTTATGTATTTGGTTTATCCCTGTATAACTTTCCTTTCTAAAAAGATGTCCAACTATTTTTTTAACATATTTATTGTATCTGCTATCACATTCTCTATGCGTAATTAATTCCACATTTTAACTGCCCTTACTGTAAAGAACCCTTTCCTTTGTTGCTGGTGAAATCTAATTTCCTACAACCTTAAGGAATGACCCAGTGTACTTTGTACTGCCCATGGGATGAATAGTTATTTGAAAGCTCAGTGTACTTTCTCCAAATATATTTGTATATAGTCTTCATATCCCCACTTAGACGCCTCTTTTCTAATGTAAAAAAATCTAATTTAGCTATCTTCTCCTCCTAATTCTGATTATCCATCCCCTTTATTAATTTGGTGGCTCTTCTCTGCACTTCCTCTAGTTCCATAATATATTTTCTAAGGAGTGGTGCCCAAAATTGTACTCCATATTCAAGGTGTGGTCTTACTAATGCTTTGCAAAGGTTAATAATTATGTTTTCTTTGCTTCCATCAATTTCACTTTTAATACAATATAAAATCTTGTTTGGTACTGCATGACTTTGGGCACTATTACTAAGCCTGCTGTCTACAAGCACTAATAAATCCTTTTCCATCAAGGATTTCTCTAATTTATCCACATTTAATTTGTAAGTCACTGTATTATTCCTGTTTCCCAAATGCAAAACCTTACATTTATCTGTATTAAACCTCATCTGCTATTTACCTGCCGAAGTTTCCAGTCTCTCCAAGTCCTTCTGAGAGAAATTACATCCTGCTCTAATTATACTACCTTATACAATTTAGTATCATCAGCAAAGATGGAGACTTGGCTCTCGATCCCAACCAAGGTAATTAATAAACAAGTAAAAAATCAGTGGTCCCAGTACCGATCCCTGAAGTACTCCACTCACGACCTTAATGAAAAAGTTCCATTTATGACAACCCTCTGTTGTCTGTCCTTCAACCAGTTTTCAATCCGGGTGCATATATTTTTACTGAGTCCAATTTGCTTTATTTTGTACACCAATCTCTTATGTTGAACCGTATCGAAAGCTTTTGCAAAATCTAAGTAGACCACATCAACTGCATTACCTTGGTCTAAATTCTTACTTCCTCCTCAAAGTAACAAATAAGGTTAGTTTGGCATGATATATCCTTCATAAATCCATGCTGACTATTACTAATAATTTTGTTTTCCATTAGGTATTCCTGAATATTATCCCATATTGAACCTTCAAGTAACTTCCCAACTATTGGTGTCAGGCTTACAGGTCTGTAATTCCCCGGTTGTGATCTACAGCTGTAGTGGCCGTTATTCGAATAAATCACGAAATGGAATTTTAGGATTTTCCCGAGATCCACCCGAGATTATCAGTTGCAGACTAATGGCCCGCCGGAGTAAAACAGCTATTTGAGTCCTACCGTAGTCTGCCTTTCTGTAATAGACGCACAGTAAGAGAGGCTGAATCAGTCACTCTAACTGCGTGCCTCTCACCGGTGATCGCTGGAGTTTTATAAAAATTCTAACATTACAGGGGGTCTCTGGAGCTGAACCGCATTGATTTCAGGTCCGGGGACCCCCTAGTTCCCGAAATACAGACCTCGTAATGGGGTGCCGGTATACCCGCCATGTTAAAATCCTGTGGGTCACGTGACCGTGGGATCTAAAAAAAGCAGAGTGATACCAGCATCCCATATCAGGGCCTGTATCTCAGGAAATATGGGGTCCCCGAGGCTGAAATCAATTTTGTTCAGCTCAGGAGACCCCCTGCTCCTGCACACTAGTATCAAACACCCCCACTCAAAATAAAAAATCATTACCTTAGCGGGTAGCTGCTAAGGTAATCAAGCTGCTTACATTTGATTTTTATTCATAGATACAGGCCCCAGTATGGGGTGCCGGTATCCCCATATTAAAATCCATGTGGATCTAAACAAAGCAGAGGGATACCGGCACCCACTACCGGGCCTGAATCTCAGGAATTAGGGGTTCCCCGAGGCTGAAATCAACTTTGTTCAACTCAGGAGATCCCCTGATCACACACAATAAATAAAAATAAAAATGTAAGCAGCTACATTACCTTAGAGACCATGCAATGCCCGCTTAGACAATGAAGGGGTTAAGGCACAGTACTGTAGCAAATTACATTACAATATGTACTGTACTACCCAGCCACTAATACACAACCCACCCCCCATGCTCCCCCCCCCATAAAACCATGATTTATTATTTTATACACAGGATTAATACCCCAGGCCGATGGGGGTCCCCGGTGGTCCTGACGGGTGTCTGCAGGCCCCACAGTGCACCAGAGGGGGGTGCTCACAAGGTCTGGGGGTCTCTGGTTGGTCCTTTCTAGGTGCTGTGGGCCTCCAGTTGATCCCAGCAGGTTACCGTGGGTCACAATTGGGTCCACGAGTGGGCCCGCAAGTGTCTGGCGGTCCTCTGGTTCATCCCAAAGGTGTCAGAGGCCCTCGGGTGGTCCCTGCGGGTCTGCGGGGCCCCCACAGCTGTGGGGACCCTGGTTCTTCCCCGCAGGTGTCCCCCGTGGGTCTGCAGGTGGTACCCATGGGCGTACGAATGTCCTCGGGTGGTCTCCATAAGTCCCCGCATGTCCTACATTTAAATAAATACACGCCTGTCCCCCCCTCCCCACACCACCACAAAACTCATACAGTACAGTAATGAGCAAAATAACTATTATCCAGATATGGATAATAGATTATTTGCCCATTGTTAAACACAACATTAGCAAGCATAAATAAAGTAAATAAATACAGTTCTACTTACCACAGCCAATATGATGGATGTCCTCGCCAGCAAGGTCCCTGTCCTCATTTGCCAGATAGCATCTATCTATCTAGCTATCTATATATCTATCTAAAAGTCAAAAATTGATTGTTGGTTTGTGGGTTTGTGACCGGCTGAACGGTTACATTGCAACACACTAACCCCGCCCCCAGTGACATCACGCAATGGCAAAGAACTACCGCCCCCAGTGACATCACGCAAACTACATTTCCCATAATGCTATGCATCTCATGAGGTATGAGAGTGTAAAAATGGCGGTTCACAATTTGGAAATCTGCATTAACAGACTGCAGACAGGTGTGTGCTGTGTGTGACTGTACTGTGTGTCAGAGTTGTGTGCGCGCGCTGAAGGTGAAGCCAGGTATCCACAAGTTTCAAAATTGTTTCTATATACAGACGGGCAACAGGCATTTCTGTTACTGTCTTACGAATACTGCTAAAGTGTTATTAGAGCCTCGGTTGAAAATTAAAATAAATAGTGCTTTGCGATTCAGTGTGGAGTATATTGTAGTACTGCTTACTGATTCAGCCGGGTGCATTTTTCACATGGTACAGCATCCAATCAGATTGGACCTGTATCATCTGAACCCAAATGTGACATCACAGGCTTATA
Source organism: Ascaphus truei (assembly GCF_040206685.1). Classification (NCBI taxonomy): domain Eukaryota; kingdom Metazoa; phylum Chordata; class Amphibia; order Anura; family Ascaphidae; genus Ascaphus; species Ascaphus truei. The sequence goes on along the minus strand of NC_134484.1, from coordinate 311,805,290 downwards.
TAAGGCCTGCTCAATCTCATTTTAGCTTAAGAAGCTTTTGTCAACATCCTTATTGGATGTAACATGGGGTTACATCGGTTTACAATTGAATGATGATTCAAGATAGAAGAAAGAAGATTTGTTGAACCTGATTGCGGCGCATCGCTAAGGGTGTCGGAGGATGTTTCTTTGGTCGTGAGCTTCCTCATGCGCCGGAATTCGGAGGGTGGACTTCTAAAGGTAAGACAAATATAGAATGTATGTAATTTTAATTTTTCAGGTTTTTTATTGTATTTTTTTTATATTTTTGATTGCCCATTGACTGCTAATGTATTTATCTATACCCCTTTAAGGTATAGATTATACAGTGACAGACAATGCATTTTTGGCAAATGCTTGTTTTGAATTAATGGTTATGTTTTCTATTTCTGTTTATTGTTTTGAGTTAATTGTTATGTATTTGCAAGGTTTTTTAAATTATATTTTTGGATTGTTTAGGCGTTTAATTTAATTATGTTTGTTAGGGGTTGCATTTCTTTTATTGTGTATTTTTCGGCCAATGATTTTTATTTAATGTTGCCCATAGACTGCTATAGTGGCTTATCAGGCCCATATTATATGGGCATAATGTACCACTGTGCTAATCAATGGGTAGAGGGTGGGGATAGTGGCAATGGGGTATTTGGTTAGGCCTCCTGGGTGGGTAACATGGGAGAGGGGTTATCCCCTTAATTACTATAGCGTAACTAACCTCTAAGGTGATTAAGGGGTTAGGAGCATTAGATTATATTTTTTATTATTGTGTTCCTGCCAAAGGAGGACATGGACATGGAGCATGGTGATGAGGTTGCCCTTCATCCGGGCAGGGGTAATTAGAAGTTTTATATTTATTATTGCACTATTATCCATTTATGGATAATAGTCATTTTGCTCATTACTGTAATGTAATGGTTTTTAGGGGTAGAAGGGACGCTCATTCCTTGCCATTGGGGTTATTTTTTATCCCATTGAGGGCATAGATAAACACACTGGCAATGAATGGGTGTATTCTTTTATATTGTGTTTTTATGTTTTTGTGAGTAATGGGGATGGGTGAAGGTGGTATTTGGCCTGTGGTGGGAGTTTATACATACCGGGTGGGAAGCGGGAAAGGTTAACCTCTTCATTACCTTAGTGGTAGTAATGCTAAGGTGAAGAAGGGGTTAATTCCTCCCGCAACTCGCTTGGAAGGTCTAAACACCCACCATGGGCCAAATACCACCTTCACCAAACTCGCTACCCAAAATAAACCAGGCACTAGTAATTAACCCATTCATTGCCTTAGCGGTTAGCCACTAAGGTAATGTAGCTGCCTGTAAATGCATATTTCATGTTTCATCTTTCATGCTTTGGATTGATGCCGGGGGTCTCCGGTGCGAGTATTAATGTGTATCAGCTCTGGAGACCCCCGGCATCAATCCGATGCAGGAAAAATGCTTTTTTTTACTAGGTGCCTCTCTCACTTTGCTGGCGAGAAGAATCTAGGATAAAATCGTAATTCCAGAGCACCAATAAGATTATCAAGGCTACTAGAATTGCACGATTCAATCAAAATTGGGATTTTGGGCATCTCTCCAGCTACCGTACGATGTGTTTGGCCAGGTTGTAGATTTTACCTTTTTCTCTGTATATCAGCTTTACCATATAGAGGTCAATACCATACTAACACTACATGTCGCATGGTTTAAACTTTGGGATGTATCTCTCGCATTTATTGTATATATGCAGTAGATATATGTGCCGGTTTTCCCCCCCCAAAGTATACAAATCTGTATAAACAGTTCATTCTGATTGCGGAAGTTATGTTATAACAGAGCGATCTAACTTTAGATCACCGAGTTAAGCTGCACTCATTTATTAAGTTCATGTGAGTGAGAGATTTTCCCTGCAGGGTTCTTTATCTGCATATACAAAAAGAAGGTTATTTACACACCTTCAACATAATCACGGACATACTGTATCTGTTTCCTATGATTAAGTATAACTAGTTTGCTATACTACAGCTATTTCCTCAGGCCAGGCAGTGTGTTACTTTCACATATGTAAGGTTACATTGTTGCATATTGATATCACAGCAGGCAGTGTATCACGTTTATGTGTGGTAAACTATACTGCTGCTCTGTGAGCAAGATACTTTCCTTGCTGGTTTCTCTACTGTATGTGCATAGACCTGGTGGGAGCTTTTTACATACCCCAAGTGCTATCATAGATTTGTCTATGCTTGGTATGTGAAGATATATTGTTGCACTGCATTTACTGTAATATTGAAGGCAGGGAGTTAACCTTTATGTGCTAGGCTGTACTGTTGTACAGCAGTTATTATACCAGCACTACAACCTCTATGCCTACATTGGATACCACCAAGTAATACTACCTCTGTTTATCTGGACTGTTACATTCTGTAGCAATCTAAGAGGCTATAACTGGATACGAACTTGATTCGTGCCTCTAGGCGTCTATACACATTTTGTGTGCCTAGTAACCAGATACAGTATATATGACCAATGAGACATTACTGGTAGAGGACTATTTTCATCGGTAGTTTTTAGGTATTATACTATTCGGTATTAAGTTATATGAACTTTTTAGAGTAACTAGATTAAGACGTTATAACTGGATACGAACTGGATTCGTACCTCTAGGCATGTACAGTATGCACACTTTGTATGCCTATTTACAAGGTTTACATTACTATATACTACTGGTAGTGTACTACTCACATTTTAACTTAATATGCAATTGACTTGTACTATACCATTCGGTACTAAGTATAGGAGCATGTGATTTACTATTCTAGTATTTATATTACTTCCAAGCTATCCACAAACACAGGTTCCATATATACCTTATATCCTAGTCTATAGTCACTTATATGTGACTTCTACTGTACAGGATAATTGCTATTTTACCTAAGTTTAGCTATATTTATGCCACCACCATGTGGACAAGTTAGATATATAAGGTTATCCTGTGTTGTTCTTATTTATTTGTTTGTATTTTCGTGTTTTGTTCACCAATTGGCCATAGATTCTATCCCACCAATTTTGAGACTTTCTTTTAGATGTAGATTTAATAAACTATTTTAATATACGCTCATTTACACTAGACACACAGAGTGCTGTCAAGAGGGATCTCTTTCTTTTGCTGTATTCCATTCCTTTTTTTTCCCTATTTGCACTTGTGTCCCCATATATGTTCTCTAATTAAGCTGAAGCGAGAGTACTATCCCCATCTCTTCCCTCCCCCATAGTTATAAACAGTGATAAAGGGGTTAGGGGCCATTAGATTGTTTTATTTTATGTATTCCTTCTGCCAACAGAGGACATGGCCCTGCAGTATGCTGATGAGGAAGCCCTTCAAAATGGCAGGGGTAAGTAGAAAGGTTTTTATTTACTTTATTTATGCTGACTGGCTAATGTTTGTTTTATTAATGGGCAAATTAGCTATTATCCATATCTGGATAATAGTTATTTTGTCTATTACTGTACTGTATGTGTTTGGTGGTGGGGGTGGAGGGATGTGAGGTGTATGCATTGAAATGTATACCAATTTAGTTTTTTTAACAGGATTGGTACTGCAGGCAAGCAGGGACCCATGGGGACCTCCCGAGGACCCCCTGACACAAACGGGGACAAACCAAGAACCCTGGACACCCATGGGGACCACCTGGGGATCCCTGTGGGTCCCATGGACACCTGTGGGATCCACCCGAGGGCCCCCAGACACTCGTGGGAACTACCTGAGGGCTCCCAGACACACATGGGGACAACCCGGGGACCACCAGACAATCGTGGGGACAACCCGGGGACCCCGTTGGGGCTACCAGACAACTGCTAGACAACCTGGAGGCCCACGCGAGAGGACCACCCGGGGACCCCTGCAGGCCTCTGGTATGAATCCTGTGTATAGAAAAAAAAATGATGGTTTTATGTGGGGCACAGGGGATGGATTGTGTATTGGTGATTATAACATATTATAATGATTATTGGGGGCAGAGGGGTTGAGTGAAGGGCCAAGTACCCTCTTCACTCAAACCCGCTGCCCCCAATAAAGCTGCTGTTTTCCATTAACCTTTTCATTGCCTTAGCGGTTAGCCACTAAGGTAATGAAGTTGACTGTAAATGCATTTTTATTGCATGGGATTGATGCCGGGGGTCTCCGGTGCTGATATTAATGGATATCATCTCCAGAGACTCACGGCATCAATCTTATGCAGGAAAAATTCATTTTTTTTCTAAGTCCCATCTAGCTGCCTTATCTGCAGCTTCTCACCACCCACTTACCAGCTTTTCCTGGCAAGGTGATTTTGAGAGGAAATCTCAATTCTAGAGCCGCGATTAGCCTCGATAAGCTAATTTTTTTTCATTTTTTTATTTATTTATAAAATATTTTACCAGGAAGTAATACATTGAGAGTTACTTCTCGTTTTCAAGTATGTCCTGGGCACAGAGTTTAGACAAATAATACATGGTTACAAATACAGTTACATAAATGAACAGGGTATACATTATATATAAGACATTGCATGCACAGTTAAAGAAAAAATATATTATGGGCGTATGAAACAGTTACAGACCAGATTAAAATGTGAGACAGCCTTAGATTTGAAAGAACTTAAACTGGTGGTGAATGTGAGTCTCTGGTAGGTTGTTCCAGTTTTGGGGTGCACGGTAAGAGAAGGAGGAACGGCCAGATACTTTGTTGAGCCTTGGGACCATGAACAGTCTTTTGGAGTCTGATCTCAGGTGATAAGTGCTGCATGTGGTAGGGGTGTGGAGCTTGTTCAGATAGCTGGGTAGCTTGCCTATAAAGAATTTGAAGGCAAAACAGGAAAGGTAAACTTTGCGCCAAGACTCTAGTGATGACCAATCTAGTTCTTTGAGCATTTCGCAGTGATGTGTGTTGTAGTTGCATTGGAGAACAAAATGACAAATTGAATTGAAGAGGGTGTCAAGTTTGCTAAGGTCGGTTTGAGGTGCCGAGCCATATACTATGTTTCCATAGTCAATAATTGACATTAGCATCTGCTGTGCGATACGCTTTCTGACCAGGAGACTTAGGGAGGATTTGTTCCTGTAAAGTACCCCTAGTTTGGCATAGGTCTTGGTTGTCAGGGTATCAATGTGCATTCCGAATGTTAAGTGGGAGTCAAACCATAAGCCCAGGTATTTAAAACTAGTGACAGGTGTTAGGGTGGTGTTAGCATTGGTTCTAATCAGGAGCTCAGTCACTGGAATCTTTAAAAATTTAATCTTGGTCCCAAATACCATTGTTAGTCTTGTCAGTGTTTAAAAACAGTTTGTTTTGGGAAATCCAGTTTTCGAGTGTCAAAAAGTCAGACTGAAGTATGTGTTGAAGGTCAGAGAGGCTATGGCTGTGTGCATGATAATGTGTACAGTATATCAGGGGTGACTCCATTTTGTCTGCTGTATAACCATTTTATGCTAACACTGCCATTCTGCTTAGTAGTATAAAATTAACTAACCGTTTCTCAACTACCCTTTTTATGAAATTAATATTGGCTGGACTTCTGAATTAAAAGCGGAAATGTTGACCAAATAAGGTACAAACGGGAAATTATGTACGGTCTCAGCAATTTAATCTTGAATCATGTGATGTACGGGAGTTTCCAAATAAATGATTTAGTATCTTGTTATGTCTAACATAAGCACAAAATAAGGGAAATGGAAATTGGCATATTATCACCTTTGTTTTCGCTTGGCTATTTAACCTGACTGAAATCGCCTAATAAACAGGAGAGATTTTTGACGCACACTGGTGTGGTGTGTCAATTATTTCTCCTCCGAGCTGCTCGTACTTTTCCAGGGCTGTAACAGTGGGAAAGGCCTCCGGAGGTGTGATCCGAGTACGGAGAAGGTCCCTACGTATCCAGTAGAGGACTAATTATTTACAGTGCATATAGGATTGTGTCATCTGCATACATGTGTATTGAGGCTTCCTTTCTAGCTGTGGGAAGATCATTAATGAACACTGAGAAGAGTAGGGGCCCCAAAAAAGAGCCTTGCGGGACACCACAGGTGATATCCAGGGGGTTGGAGTTAGAGCCTGAGATGAACACATGTTGGGATCTTCCTGATAGGTAGGACTGAAACCAGTTTAAAGCATGCTTCCCTATTCCAGAGCTCTGGAGTTTGTTAATAAGGATAGCATGATCAAGAGTATCAAAAGCCTTTGCAAAATCTAGGAATACTGCACCAGTGAGTTGTCCCCGTTCCATTCCACACTGGATTTCATTGCAAACTTTTAGCAGGGAAGTTACGGTGGAGTGTTTGGGACGAAAGCCAGATTGGAATTGGCTAGGGAAATTTGTCTTGGTATAGTAATCGCTTAATTGGGAGTGGACACATTTTTCCATGACTTTGGATAGAATTGGGAGAAGTGAGATTGGCCTATAGTTTGAGACAGTGTTTTTGTCCCCACTTTTGAAGATTGGGACAACTCTGGCAGTTTTCCAGGTCTTAGGGATATGGCCTGCAGACAGGATAGAGTTGACTATGGAAGCAATTGGTTTGGCAATGGCTGGGGCACCAAGTCATAGGAACCTAGATTGTAGTAAGTCAGGTCCGCATTGGCTGCTTAGTTTTAGTTTGAGGAGCACTTGTGTAATCTCCTCTTCAGATACTGGGCCAAATTGAAAATTGTGGGCAGTGTTGGGAGGGGGTGGGGCTATAGGGGTACTCCCAGGATAAGATTCAGGTTTGTGGTTTGGGCGGCATTTCGCTAATAAGTTAGTGGCACACCCCACAAAGTAATCATTGAATGCATTTGCAATGTCAGTGGGGTTTGACAGAGTAATATCCCCCTTAGTGATATTACTTGGTTGTTGATGGTTAGGCGGCTGAAATATATTGTTGATAACCTTCCAGAAGTTAGCTGGGTTTGATGTATTTTGGTGGAGATTGTCAGAGTAATATTGTGCTTTTGCGTGCCTTGTTTGCCTTGTGCACATGTTCTGCAGACATCTGTAGTGATTGAGATCCTTGGTAGTGCCAGTTACTTTGTAGCTTTTCCACAAGGTATCCCTGAGCTGGTAGCGTGCAATAAGGTCAGTTGTAACCCATGGAAGGTGGGCCCCCTGCACCGTTATTTTGCATAGTGGAGCATGGGTATCGCAGAGTTTTAAGAACTCGGATTGGAAATAGTCGAGCGCAGAATCAGGGTCGGGAATTAAATCGATTCTGTGCCATGGGCAGTTGGTAAGGTCATCCAGAAACTGTTGTGGGTTAAAGTTTTTAAATGTTCGAGTGAGGAGAACTTTAGGGCTTGAATGAGGCGGTTTAATTTTCCTTACAGAGTACAGTATTGCATGGTCACTGAAAATATCAGGAAGGATGCCAGAAGATTAGATTCTGCTGGGGTTTGAGGAGAGAATCCAGTCTAGCAAGGAATGGTTATGCGATTTCAGGTTTGTCCATGTGGGTTGGGAAATGAGTTGTGATAGGTTAAGTGACTTCAGTTGTATCTGGATTTTGTAGTTTTTAGGGTCAAGCCAATTGAAGTTGAAATCCCCAAGAACTAGCAGCTCACTCTTCTCATTCCGAGAGGAAATGGAGTCAAGAAACTGGGTGATATCAGTCAGGGATTGTAGAGGGGCTTTAGGGGGGCGGTAGATGCCAGCAAGCAAGATGGGCTTAGAAAAGGGGAGGCAGATTTTGCCAACTAGAATTTTAAAAGAAGGTGGGCTTGGTGGGCAATTTAACAGTGTAAATTGTAATGTGTCTGCAATATAAAATAACACCCCTCCTCCTCTCTTTGACCTATCTCTCCTAAAAATGGAGTATCCCTGAATGGTGATATTTGCATCAGGAGTTTTAGGGGTTAGCCATGTTTCTGTAAGAATGATGGCTTTGGGTTTATGCATAAGGCACCATGCCCTTAGTTCGTCCAGTTTGGGCAGCAGGCTCCGGATATTTATATGGATGAGAGATAGCCCTTTTTGGAATTTAAAGGTGGAAATCTCAGGGACATGGGACAGAGTTGAAATGGGAGGACCTGGGTTAGGTTCAATATCACCTGCTAAGGAGAGTAATAGTATGAGTAGAAATTTGAGTCGTTGTTTGCAAGTTGTAAATTAGTGGTGTTTGCCATTAGAGTGAGAAGTGGTTGGTGTGCTGATTTTTAGAGTTCTCCACCAACATTCAGTAGATAGTGCAAGCCTTTTGAGTAGTCCAGGGTGTATGGTGATGTTGGGTGTGGGTCAGGATGGAGGAGTTTGTAGTGTATAGAGGGAGTAACATCTCCATGAGGCCAGGAGAAAGAAAAAAGTTAAGATACATAGCAGGTTCATTATGCCAGAGGTAGGCAGTGCTGCATAAAGCTGTTGTGAGCAAAGTGAGTGTGTGCAGACTAAACAGCAGGGGTGTGCCTGTTCCTTGTCAAATGTTTTGCTGCATTGCAATGCTAGAGTCAATTCAGTGTTTCAGTGGGCTGAGTGGGTGTAGGAGGTATTTTGTGCAGTCAGTTTTGGGAGAGGCTGCAGTGAAATAAGTTGTAAAGGGGTGGGGGGTTAAAATATGCAGGTTAACAAGCATGGGATCAAAGTGTGGTCATATAAGCTCACTTTTTGTTGCCTTGAGTAAGAGAGTTTGCAGAAAGATGCAGTCCCCAGTCACCTCTTGTCAAACTATAGTCTAACTATATATTATCACTTACAATCATCACTTTACAGTAAATGCATCACTCTTAAGATGCGAATTCTACCCTGCCAATGCAGGGGGGGATAATTGGGGCTACTAGAATACCATGAGTTTGAAAAGCGTTCGATAAGGGGTGATAAGTGACTTATCGCCACACGTTTGGCGATTTTTTTTTCTTCCAGCAAACAAATTTGTTGAAAATGTGACGGTAAGGGGGTAGACAGGCTTTATAACAATGGTTAAGCCCACTTTGTTGTCCCTGAACTGTTTTTTGGGGTCCAAGAGTGTCAGCTGTTGGACCCGTGTATTGTGCATGCATTACTGTTACTGTGTGCAAATTATGCGACATTAAAGATTTTTCTGTGTTATGCCTTTCCTGGGGTGTTGGGACCAGGAGATTTCTAGGCTGTGAGTTTCAGGGTAGTTTTGATGGAGACATTTCTTTCAGATTGCGTCTATTTAGTGGGGTTCTAACGTTATTGGAGACCCCAAAAATGTACCCATGATGTACCCAGCAGTGCTCCAGTCAAAATCATCACTAGGAGGTTCTGCTTCAGCATAGACCAGAAAAGTTAAATGGGGTATGAAGGGGTTAATGTGTCCCCCAGTGTAATGAGGGGGTGCCCAGTTCTTTCCCAGGTCACCCTAAACTCAGGTATAAGGAGTTTAGTGTTTACTCCAGCCCAAAAATATAACTGAGACAGTTTTATTAAGAGAAGGCTGAGCAGGTTTTTATTAAAATAAGAAGTTTATTTATTGAGTGTCAGAGATATGGTTAGTGGGAAAAACACACAGTTACAGTTTTCATTCTATCTGCCACACCAAATAAACATAGCACATTTGAATAAATTTAACAAACACACAGATACCCAGCAAGATCTCAGAATCCCCCCAAATTACCACTATATATATATAAATAAACATAAGAAAAGAAAAGGGTCCCACTTAAAGCACTCAAGCAATGATAAATAATGAATTCATTTATTCAATGGAAAAATCACATGAATTACACAAAGAAAATGTTAAAACAGTCCCTTTGGAACCTCAAAACATGTATACTGGTTTATGCACAGATGAAAGACATACATATATCCTGAATCTAATCTACAAATAGGAGAATGTGCAGAGTGTATAAAACCAGAAAAGATAATACCTGCTTATATATCTCTAGACCGGCCAGTCAAAACAGGGATCACAACTGAATACTAAAGTACTCTACCTGAATGCTAAGTAACAGTACCACTCAATCACCAAGTAAATGTGTAACATATATAAATAACCACAATAAAGGAGCCATGCTAGATAACTGTATAGTCACCACAAGATGAAATGCATGCACATCCCAAAATGGAGATTAAGTAATGGCATAAATAGTAGAGGTAAGTGTCCAGCAGTGATCCAAAGCAGGGTTGGGGGGTTCCTGGGGGAGTACAGACACAGCCCCTATGTACGTTTCGCTACCCCTTGCTTCGTCCGGATGATAGTTCTGATAGTTTTTGTGTTAGTGTTTCAATTTGTTTTGTTTTTTCTTTTTTTTTCTGAGAAGCCAGGGCAATCAGTTTGCCTCTTATCACTGATTTGTGGGCCTCCAAAAGGGTAAAAGAGGAAACCTCTGGGGTATTGTTTAATTCAAAGTATTGGGACAGTTCTTTTTCTATTAATTGGAGATTTTGTGGGTTCAGTAGTAAGGATTCATTCAAGGACCACGTCCTTGTTTTAATTTTGGTAGTGAGGCCAGCCAATTTGGTTATAAGTGTAGAGTGGTCTGACCAAGCAGAGGGGGCAATCACTGCTGAGGAAATGTTATCGCTAATTTGTTGGTCTATTAGGATATAGTCAATTCTTTACTTTGTTATTAACTAATCTCCAGGAGTCTACCAACAACAGCTCCTTGGTCATAGATACAAGTCCCCGAGTAGAGGGAACTATTTTTTGTGTCGGAGGGAGACTGGGAGATTTATCTAGATTTGGGTCCATAATTGCATTTAGATCTCCTGCTAAAATTAAAAGGCCTTTCTGGACAGAGAGAGTTAAATTTGTTAGTTCCTGGAAAAAAGATTCTTGATTTTCGATAGGGGCATAAGTGTTGACTATTGTTATATCAGTGAAGTCCAGTAACCCTGTAATAATTAGAATTCTCCCAGCAAGATCGCTTTTAATTTTGTCTACTTTGAAGTTTAAATTTTTATGGAAAAGTGTAGCTACGCCATTTTTTTCGTGGGAGCTGATGAGTGGTAGACTAGAGGGTAGTCATTGCTGAACAGCAGCGATAGATCTTCCATTTTCAAATGAGTTTCGTGTAGCATAATTATATCTCCTATCAGTCTTTTGGCTTGCGAGAGGGCAATACATCTCTTTCGGGGGGTGTTTAAGCCTTTGGTGTTTTGGGATATTATATTAATCGGCATGGTGGTGGTTCAGGGTTCTATAATACAAATGAACAGAGCGATAACTTACATATAGTTGAAGAGTCGGTACATCCGTCTTCGGAAACAATCTGGTATGGGAACATATACAACAAGAGATATACATATTATTATATGAGTGACAAATGCTTGCAGAACTTGGAGGAGGGGTGGATTGTGGGATTTGGGATGGGTAAACCGAGGACCCTGGCTTTCAAACATTGTTTGGGGGGACCAGCCATAGTGGGACCTGTGGTGCGGATCTCTTACACTCACAGGTTAAATGAACATGAGGGGGGCGGGCAGTGGCCCAGCGGCTCAGCGCCGCAGTGCTCCTTTGTTTAGGAGCTACAGTAAGCCTTCGAAAAGTGAAAACAAAATAACCCCAAATAGTACGGGGTGGGTTGTGTGTGATCTTACACATCAGGGAAATAAAAGCAAGAATGGGGGGGCATTGAACGTTATAACTGTTTACATCAACATATCCTTTCTCAATTTTAAAAGCATTAAGTAGGGTTGGCTGGCAGCTATAGTTTGGCAGACTCTGCATTCGTAGTCTAAGGCCTCGTTCAGGGTGTCAGCTGCAGGACTCGGAGGGAGGGCGTGAGGGAGGCAGTGCTGCAGTTTGCTGGGCGATCTGTGTTTATCCCCCAGCAGACTTTTCAGCGTTGGGGAGTGGGCGGGGTTACACACGGCAGGGTAAGTATCCAAGTTGCAGTCATGAAATCATTCTGAAGAATGATTTCATTGGCTGCCTTGGTCCCTGTGACGCTGCTGCAGCTCCAAAAAACGAAATTTTCGTTTATTGAAACTGTAGTCAGCTTCAACTCCTGGCTTCGGAGACAGGGCAGTTGCTACCCTGAAAACCAGTATTCAAATTGAATACTTTGTTTCTCACGGCAGCATGCACGGCAGCACGCCCTCCCTCCGAAGCCAGCACCCTGAGCGAGGCCTAAAGGGGGAGAGGGATAAATAACATGGAAAAAATTACCTAAAACGTAACCTTTAATATTTTAGTCTGTAATAAAGAATTAGTAGCTGAGCTTTGGGAGACCAATTCTATTATAGACAACATATCGGTCTAAGACTTATATTACAAATAATACACTTTTATCTAGAAAGCAGTTCCAAACATACATTGTATATCAGTCCCTTTAAGTGTTCGGATTAGTTCAAACTGATTGTCAAACTTTGAATGTCTCGAACTTGTGGGTAACTTGGGAGAACAGTTTCACAGTGAACAAAGAAATAACCTGGGTTTTGGAACTTGCACGCTTTAGAAACTTAGGGCCTCATGCACTAAGCGCCGAAAAGCGTTTTATTGCCATTTTCTCGCCACAAAAAGCCTTTGCAATTCAGTAAGCGCCGATAAGTGGCCAAAATCGGCATTTTTTCTTCCCGATAAAAAATTATCGCCAGGCGGCTGTTCCCGATAAGCCACTTTTTGGCACCTTTCGCCACTTTTTAAAATCGGCTTTATTCTAGTAGCCCCGATCATGTTATCGGTGCTTATCGGTGCTGATCGGCACTCTCGAAAAGACATTTTTTTCGCCAATTCGTCCCGCCAACTAAAAGTTGGCAGGTTGGTGGTGAGAAGGATCGGCAAGGTTGGCGGGACGGCACTTAAAAAAAATAGCTCATCTCAACATCTATGGAGTCAATGGAGCGGAGACTTATAACTTTATAGGATTGTTTACGTGGTATTGCTCCAAATAAAACTGTACATGGCATTACAGTGTCGATGTTATGCACTTCATCGTGTCACCGCTTACGTTCATTATTGGCAGAACATATTACTTTTGAATGTTATTATGTTTTGCGTGTCACATGACTGTTTATGTCATGCTGTGTCAAGGGAAAGTCCTATAGTAAATTCTTAAAGGAACAGATTATCTGAAGCATGTTAGTGAAGTGTCCTTGTTTAGATTTTATGGTGTGAAACATTTGACACATAGCACCGATCATGCGTTAATTCATGTTGGTATACATTATATAATGTTTGAATGGTTAATGCATGATCCAACTAAGATATAGCTGTTATTCGTAATGTTTACATGTTGTTTGTGACATGCCTCTTTTTCTGACGTCAGAAATTGCACAATTAATAACATTGCATGATTACATTTTACACATTGAAGTGTAATCATTTCATGTTAAGTGCTACACAGATCTATAATACGACATAATTGTACGAATATTTTAACATAATCTATTGCAAATCTCCAGATGTCTTTTAATGATACAAATGCACATTATAATTAGTTCATGTGAACATGTGACAATACCATGAAAACTTCTACATGTTGCAACGTTGTTTATAAACGTTTATTTTATGGTTGCATCCAAATGATATTACTGAGGGTTGCGTAAATAAGTGGTATATGCATTTAACATTCCATAATGACTTTGTATTAATTATTAGTATAAAGCTTAACATCACATCATAGTCAAATATCATCATTGCCTGATGAACACACACAATGAATCTGTATTATTTGTACTGGATACACTTTGGGAGTTCACAAGTGCTATATGTTTTTTTGACAGCTTGCACGGAATTAAGTCACGTGACATCATCACATAGGTATTTAAAGGAGGGCAATTACATGCGCCTTGGTAGCTACAGATCAGAAGCTGATACGATTGTTCATGAGAAGGCGGAGAATTCTATTGGAGGAGAGGATAGCAGAGGGGCAGGATGTCCGAGGGCCAGGAGAGGACAGGGACAGGGGAGCAGAGTGGAGAGGGAGAGGGAGAGGACAAGGAGACGAGAGGAAAAGAGAGAGGAGAGAAGTGGTGCCTCGTCCACATGTGTAGAGGGAGCGTATGATTTTAGATGGGATGAGTGAGGAGGAGATCATCAGTCGTTATCGTTTGAGTTCAGCAGCAATCTTATCTCTTTATTAAGAGATACGCGTAGATTTAGAGAGTGTAACAGCCGGAGGTCGTGCAGTTCCTGGGCTTGTTAAAATGCTGTACTCATTACATTATCTTACTTCCGCGTCATTCCAGACAACTGTGGGCATAGTGGGCGGGGTCTTGCAATCGTCATTCTCGTGGGCCTTTACCCAGTTTCTATGTGCACTGAATAGATGCACTAGGAATTATATTCATTTTCCTATAGAGCAGACAGAGTGGCTGGAAGTGAGAAATGGCTTTTATACCATAGCCAGGATACCATGTGTGATGGGTGCAATCGATTGCACCCACGTTGCCTTGATCCCGCCTAGTCAGAGTGAGCATGCTTACCGCAATCGTAAGAACTACCATTCCCTGAATGTACAGGTGGTATGCGATGCCACGATGAAGATTATGCATGTGGTAGCCAGATTCCCTGGTTCCAGCCATGATTCCTCTATCCTGAGAAACTCATCAGTTTTCAATGCTTTTGAACAAGGCTATTTTGGAGCTGGTTGGCTGGTGGGTGAGTACATATTATGAAGTATTAACAAACCACAATTGTGTATTTCTTAAATGTTGCATGAAATAATGTTTACACATTGTGTAATGTTTCTGCACGATGGATCATAGGTGACTCAGGATACGGAATTTGTCCTTGGCTTTTGACACCGGGGCCTAACCCGCAATCTGAAGCAGAGGACCGGTATAATGTAGCCCACATATCGACACGATCGGTCATTGAGCGGACATTTGGCCTGCTCAAAACAAGATTCAGGTGCTTAGATCGAACTGAGGGGGTACTCCAATATAAGCCTGAGAAAGTGTCTGATATAGTTATTGCTTGCTGCATTTTGCACAATCTGGCACTCCACCATAATATAGCAAGCGATATACGTCAGGGCATGGAGGAGGAGCATCCCGTTAATGTAGCAGCTGACAGTGAGTAAACTGCGTGTGGTGTGGAGACACGTCGTAATGTGATCAACATATATTTTACATGTAAGCAACTACCTATATGTTCCTAGTACTACATATATGTATTCATTCATGTTTCTGACAAATACATGTGTCCAAATATCATTCACATAGGAAACGGATGCATCTCGTACTCCCACCTTTCTCTTCTCTGCTGTGTGGACAATTACATGTGGCACCGGTATGTCATTCATCAACTGGTTGGATAAAAATTGTTACCACTAAACAGTTGTGTGTTTACCTGAGGGAATAATGTCTAGCAAATCTATATTGTCTGTCACATGTTTTGTGGTTTATGCATTAAATACCTTTAAAATATGTTGGTAGACAATAGTTCCTGCTATCTTTTTATATACAAATGTTCACTTGGAGTGTGACATGTGTGTGACAATGATGTGTTGCATATTGTGTATATGAGCTCACATTGTTCATATATCTTGTCGTTTTGTATATCACATTGTAATGTATCACATATGTTTTTGAATAAGCTGTATTAACAAGTGATTAAAATAAAGTATTTTTTATTCTCAATTTTATTTTTCACTCATATTACTCCAATGACTGCTCATGGAATTTATGACACTTAACATCTGGAATAAGAGGGACAAACATCGCGACAGGTATTGTGATAGGATATGTGACAGGGTCATTGACTCAGTATATGTTAGTAGGAGATGGCAGTATGCATGCTTTCCAGTAGACGAGGGGTTAACCCAGCTTGTTAAGCAGTCCACAGGTGATTCAAATTAAACTAGTTCACCTGCTTTAAAACAGGAAGAGGAAATGCCTCTGGGGCGGCAGTCTCTCTCTGAGGCACAGAGAGTAGACAGAGGAGTGTTGACAGACAGACACAAGCTGCTCAGATTGATCCTGTCCCAAGGGGGAGAATAAAGCTCCCAGGTAAGGAGCCAACTGCTATTGTTGAACATTGTTGGGCTGGACTAGGTTAGCTAGCCAGCCAGGTAGTTAGCCTGCACTTTTGTTTAGTCAGTGCCCCGACCGGGGTTAGGTTTTTGTTTACGTTTCAATTTAAAGGGACAGTGTACCCATTGTTTTTTGTTACCCTTTTTGGACAAATAAACACCAGCACTGTTTCACCAGAAAGTTGTGTTGTCTCCTCACTTACCACAGCCATCCTGCCACAGAGGTTTAAGCATTACTTGATGAAGAAGTTCTAAGCTTGGCAATATGTCCTTCGTGTATTGTGTCCGTGTGGTTGTTTTGAAGTTTGTGTTATTGGATAGTGTGTTCAAATGTTATTAACTACATTACATAACCTGTCATGATTATGAGTTTACTACATCAATTCATGCACATGAGCGATGGTAACACTCAAAGCATGTTTGTATCCAAGAAACAACGTGCAAAACATCATAACCATTGCAATTTATGTCATTAGTTCTTCTCTCTCTTCATCTTCATCTTCATGAAGACATTGTCACATGTATATTAACAAATTAAAGATGTGTGTTGATTTGCCGTATATCTAAGTTTGTTAGAAATGATTCCACCATTCCAAAGTATTGTAGTCTCTATTCACATATTTTGATTGCTTCGTAAACACAATGATAATGTTATCCACAACATGTTTATTTGATCGACTCTACTTATGAATAATGATCCTCATCCTTTATAACAACTGTAAACATAGTAACATTAATGACGTTCAAATGTTGCTACACACACATGTTTGTGTGTGTGTGTTTATGTGTTTCAGTGTTTATGTGTAATGCATGTATTTATAAATCAATCAATATTTACATACATTATTGAGTCAAAACATCCTAGCCTTCACTTAGCTATGTATGTGTTTAACGTGTAATAATAACACTAAACTATTGTTCTTTGTTTCTTTTAAATGTAAACTCAAATGTTAATGTAGAAGAAATAAATGCACAAAAGCGCACAAGGGACAGGATTAGTATTAATTTATTAAAACAAACACATAAACAGCTGAGGGGATCCAACCCCTCCTCAGCTCAATGAATTAACTGCCCAGAAATGTAAACCATATATATGGTCTTAGAAAGCTCTAACACAGTAAAACATACACAACAAAAACACAATCAATGTAAAAATAATAAACAGAGAGAGTACTAACAGCCCAAGGGAGTTAAGATAAAAACCGCCATAGAGAGCTATAATACTGCTGACAGGGGGAAGCGAACACTCACACTGAGGCGGAGAAGGGGGACCTCTGATGACCGTACATGATCCGGATCACGGCATCAAAGGAAGATGGAAACAACCGCCTCTGGAGCCTCAGGCAAGCTCCGTTTCAGCCTCTCAGCTCATAGAGCTTTCTATGTTTAGAGACCATATATATGGTTTACATTTCTGGGCAGTTAATTCATTGAGCTGAGGAGGGGTTGGATCCCCTCAGCTGTTTATGTGTTTGTTTTAATAAATTAATACTAATCCTGTCCCTTGTGCGCTTTTGTGCATTTATTTCTTCTCTGTTTCTCAGGGTGTCCTCCCCCCCTTCGAGGGGGGATCACCTCTGAAGTGGGAGCCTCTGGGGAGACGCTCCATGCACGAGCAGCACAGGGATTATTCCTAACGAAACAACTGCAGCACGAGCGCTGAAAATCCTGCTTTTTGCTTTCAAATGTTAATGTGTTAATTATGTATACATAACATTAATGACCTAATGCATGTTATGTTGGCACTACAATGTAGGTCATAATATTAGATTTCCACCACATGTGTTTCTACACTGGCGACACACTTTATTGAAGTGTGGCCAGTTCCGCAAGCCGGGAGATTTCCCGGCTTGCAAGTGGCATCCCCTCGGCGTGCCGCGTGTCACCGATGCGCGGTCACGCGTCATCGGGTGCCTGCGCCCCCTTCACGCGCGTTCAGGGCTCCCCGAGGGAGCCCTGGTGTCCCGCGATGTGGGGGACGGCGGCAGGGGGTTCCGGGGGATCCGGCGGACCCGGAGAGGAGAGGGGGAAGCCGCGATCGGCGGGCCTCTCCTCCGCTGCTTCGGCGCGCACCCCGGCACCCTCCGGCGCGCGCCAGGTAACTGCTGCGGCCAAGAACGGGCAAATGCTCGAATAAACTCGGCCGCAGCAGTAAATAAGGTCACTATTGTTATTGTGTACTTTGAAATATACAATGTTTCCGAGTTATAAAGTTACATTTAGATGATTTTACATTTAACATAACAGATTACAATATATAGTAGATAATTGTGTTATAATAGTGATAATGTTGCTTGAACATATCACATGACATTACAATACTTATTATGTTATCAAATATTAAAGACATATGTAAATATAATTTTATTGTTTATTGTTTATCAACATAATCATGAAAATTAAGTGCTTAGTTAAAAATTCCACACAAGGCTACTTAAATTGTATATTCGTAATCAGCGCAAAACAGTTTTCAAGCATTGTTACATATTGATTATAATTGATTGTCTAGACGTGTCACACTAAGTTAATATTATGATTGGTCCATCTCAAATCATACATTGGTCCCATGTATTCATAACCGACATCTGTGAAATAAAGCACTACCTTTTCCCACTTATCAATGCATGTACTGTACTGCAATCGTTACATACGTGCATAACTGATGTAAATAACGCATTTGTAACAGGCTCTATAGTCTCCCCGCTTGCGCACAGTTTCGATACAGGTAGGGAGCCGGTATTGCTGTTCAGGACATGATGACAGGCGCATGCGTGAGCTGCCGTTTGCCTATTGGGCGATATGTACTTACTCGCGAGTGTACTTAAAGTGAGTGTACTTAAAGCGGGGTATGCCTGTATATGTTTCAACAGCAAGGATAAATCTAATCAGCCAGAAGAATTGTACGTTTAAAATGCCGGTGTTCGCATTACTACTGATATGTGACTTCCAGGTCCTGAATAGATAATAATGTGCGCGCACAACGTGTGTTGCGTGCGCACGTCACTAATCTGTGGACTAACTATTAGCGCATGCTCAAGACGATGTGTATGCTGTGCGTACAAGACATGTCCCTCCATGCTGCTGCTGCTGCTAGCAGTACGCATATGATCGCGTAAGCTACATATATGGAAGATAAACAAATGCACTTATACAGACATACATATATTAACGTTGGCAACTTACGTGTGTCCATGCCAACCGGATGCTCACCCAATGAGCGTAAACAAGACACGTGAGGTCATGTTCACGCACCATGAAACTCGCGCAAACACCCCTCCCACTGAATGACAATTGGCCTACGATGTCAGGACGCATTGGGACATGAGCACGTACATACGTCACATTTCGGTGACACGTACATTGTTTCTCTCTCTCTCTCTCTCTCTCTCTCTCTCTCTCTCTCTCTCTCTCTCTCTCTCTCTCTCTCTCGCCAATTAGGGAATGTGTGTGTGAAATTTCATAATGTTCGCCTTTCACTTGAGAATATTCCAGCCAGGGGTTTAATATGCAGTAAGGGCCAGTTTAGAGGTATTACATAGATACACAAATATATACATATATTATATAAATATATAGATCGACAGATACATCAAATAGTGAATTATGTTTCTTGGATCACATACACACTATTACCAAGAACACAGTGATGACACAAATTAATGTCCTAAACGATGACTGCGGGTGTGTTTAGTGGGTATGCATGTTAACCCTGTGTGTGATCGAAGCTTTGACCATACTTGAAGCTTAAACATATAGGTGAAAGATGTGGAATGGTTTGTAAAATAAAAGATGGCAGTGTGTGCTATTTTGAACATCATTACACATAATCTCTTCCTGCTGTTCAAGTGTTGTGTGCGTGCTCAAAATGGTGTAAGGCAGGATTGCAGAGCCAATATATGCAAATGAGCATACACATATAATATCTATCTATATAATTTCAAGCTATAACTATATCTATATATACAGTGTTCGACAATTAATGATAACCACACACCCGTGGCGTGTGGATTTAGGCCGCTGGCGAGTGGATTTAGGCCGCTGCTGCGGCGCTATGAATTCCCCTGCTCGCGCCAATTTTTTTTTTAATAAATAAATAAATAATCCCCCTCCCTGATTGGCCTGACGCGGGGAAGAGGGCCGGCTGGCAGCTCTGGGTCAGCCCCAACCCCCCTACCCACGATCCCCACTTGCTGCCCTGGGCGGAAGGTAGGCTGGGGTGGTCCCGCGGCTGCTGCCCAGGCGCTTTCCCTCCATCCCACGCTCTGCTAATGGGAGCGGGGAAGCAGGCTGGCAGCACTGGCTGCAGCATGCGCATGTGCACGCAGGAGGTAGGCTGGGGGGATCCCGCGGCTGCTGCTGCCCAGGCGCTTCCCCTCCATCCCACACTCTGTTAATGGGAGCGGGGAAGCAGGCTGGCAGCAGCCTGCGCATGTGCACGCGAGGGGGGGCAGGCTGGGGCATGCGCACACGGACGCGCACATATCTCATGGGGGATGTTGGTGTTGTGGTGCGGCTGTCCTCCGCTGGCCCTGATCCTCCCGCCTGGCTTCCCGACCCTCGCCTGCTTGTCCGGTTGCCCGACCCCCCTGCCTGGCTGCCCGACCACCCAGCCTGGCTGCCAGACACCCCACCTGGCTGCCCGACCCTCAGCTGGCATGTGGAGGACAAGGCCTGGATGAACAGGTGGGCTACATCCCTTTCAATGAATGCCCACCTAGTGTGTGTGTCTGTGTGTGTCTTTGTGTGTCTGTGTGTGTCTGTGTGTGTCTGTGTCTGTCTGTGTGTCTGTGTGTCTGTGTGCCTGTGTGTGTCTGTCTGTTTGTGTGTGTGTGTGTGTGTGTGTGTAGGATACCAGAATACCAGAAGTGCCACCCCCCCCACCCCATCACCCCCCACCCCATCACCCCCCACCCCATCACCACATCACCCCCCCACCCCATCACCCCCCCACCCCATCAACCCCCCACCCCATCATCCCCCCATCCCCCCACCCCATCACCCCCCCATCACCCCACCACATCACCCCCCCATCACCCCACCCCCCCACCAATCACCCCACCCAATCACCCCGTCACCCCACCCAATCACCCCGTCACCCCACCCAATCACCCCGTCACCCCACCCAATCACCCCGTCACCCCACCCAATCACCTCGTCACCCCACCCAATCACCCTGTCACCCCACCCAATCACCCCGTCACCAGAACCAATCACCCGTCACCCCACCCAATCACCCCGTCACCCCACCCAATCACCCCGTCACCCCAACCAATCACCCCGTCA